>NC_089837.1:54926817-55226817 GCF_035609145.1 Eleutherodactylus coqui | reverse complement strand
TTATTATTATTCTCTTAGTCGCCGCCCACTGGTCAAGCTTTTCTAGATCTTTCTGAATACTCTCTCTCTCTTCCCTAATTTTAACTACCCCTTCTAGCTTTCTGTCATCTGCAAATTTGATCAGTTTCCCATCAATTCCCTCCTCCAGATCATTTATAAAAATGTTGACCAACACTGGGCCTAGGACAGAGCCTTGTGGTACCCCACTTGATACATTCTTCCACTTGGATGTGTAGCCATTAGAGATGAGCGAATGTACTCGTCCGAGCTTGATACTCGTTCGAGTATTAGCGTGTTCGAGATGCTCGTTACTCGAGACGAGTACCACGCGATGTTCGAGTCACTTTCACTTTCATCTCTAAGACGTTAGCGCGCTTTTCTGGCCAATAGAAAGACAGGGAAGGCATTACAACTTCCCCCTGCGACGTTCAAGCCCTATACCACCCCCCTGCAGTGAGTGGCTGGCGGGATCAGGTGTCACCCGAGTATATAAATCGGCCCCTCCCGCGGCTCGCCACAGATGCGTTCTGACAGAGATCAGGGAAAGTGCTGTCTTGCTGGAGTTGCTATAGGGAGAGTGTTAGGAGTATTTTAGGCTTCAAGAACCCCAACGGTCCTTCTTAGGGCCACATCTAACCGTGTGCAGTAGTGTGGAGGCTGCTTTTTGCAGTGTTGCTTTTTTTTTTTTTTTTTATATCGGCCGTGCAGAGCATTGTGCCCTGCAGTAATTATACATAGTCAAGGGACAGTAGTGGTGGTGAGGCAGGGACAGAAGACATATTTATTGAATATAGGCAGTGGGCCTTTCCAAAAACATTTGGGAAAAAAAATCTATTTGGGCTGCCTGTGACTGTCCTCAGTGTACTGGGTCTGTGCTGGGGGTAGTTGTCCTCCTAATTCATACGCAGCCAGATAAGTGTTACAGCAGGCTTGCGCAAAATTATTTCCTGGCTCTGTGTTGGCTGTTACATCACCACTGTATTCCAGTCCACAGTGCAACAGTCTGCAGTTATTTTACATACTCCAGGGCCAGTAGTGGTGAGGCAGGGAGAAAGACATATTTATTGAATATAGGCAGTGGGCCTTTCCAAAAACATTTGGGAAAAAAAATCTATTTGGGCTGCCTGTGACTGTCCTCAGTGTACTGGGTCTGTGCTGGGGGTAGTTGTCCTCCTAATTCATACGCAGCCAGCTAAGTGTTACAGCAGGCTTGCGCAAAATTATTTCCTGGCTCTGCTGTGCGTTCCGTAAGCGAAGTCAGCCTCCTACCACAGGCCAATAAGTGGCACATTTAATTACAGCGTTCTGTTCCTGCACTACTGGTAATACAGCATGCTGAGGGGTAGGGGTAGGCCTAGAGGACGTGGACGTGGGCAAGACGTGGAGGCCCAAGTTAGGGTGTGGGCACAGGCCGAGCCAGTGCGGTGGCCAGGGGTAGAGGCAGGGCCAGACCGAATAATCCACCAACTGTTTCCCAAAGCGCCCCCTCGCGCCATGCCACCCTGCAGAGGTCAAGGTGCTCTATGGTGTGGCAGTTTTTCACAGAGACGCCTGACGACCGACGAACAGTGGTGTGCAACCTTTGTCGCGCCAAGATCAGCTGGGGAGCCACCACCACCAGCATGCGCAGGCATATGATGGCCAAGCACCCCACAAGGTGGGACGAAGGCCATTCACCGCCTCCGGTTTGCACCACTGCCTCTCCCCCTGTGCCCCAACCTGCCACTGAGATCCAACCCCCCTCTGAGGACACAGGCACTACCGTCTCCTGGCCTGCACCCACACCCTCACCTCCGCTGTCCTCGGCCCCATCCAGCAATGTCTCTCAGCGCAGCGTCCAGACGTCGCTAGCACCACTGTTTGAGCACAAGCGCAAGTACGCCGCCACGCACCCGCACGCTCAAGCGTTAAACGTGCACATTGCCAAATTGATCAGCCTGGAGATGCTGCCGTATAAGCTTGTGGAAACGGAGGCTTTCAAAAGCATGATGGCGGCGGCGGCGGCCCCGCGCTACTCGGTTCCCAGTTGCCACTACTTTTCCCGATGTGCCGTCCCAGCCCTGCACGACCACGTCTCCCGCAACATTGTACGCGCCCTCACCAACGCGGTTACTGCCAAGGTCCACTTAACAACGGACACGTGGACAAGCACAGGCGGGCAGGGCCACTATATCTCCCTGACGGCACATTGGGTGAATTTAGTGGAGGCTGGGACAGAGTCAGAGCCTGGGACCGCTCACGTCCTACCCACCCCCAGAATTGCGGGCCCCAGCTCGGTGCTGGTATCTGCGGTGGTGTATGCTTCCTCCACTAAACCACGCTCCTCCTCCTCCTCCAACGCAACCTCTGTCTCGCAATCAAGATGTGTCAGCAGCAGCACGTCGCCAGAAGTCGGTGTCGCGCGGCGTGGCAGCACAGCGGTGGGCAAGCGTCAGCAGGCCGTGCTGAAACTACTCAGCTTAGGAGAGAAGAGGCACACGGCCCACGAACTGCTGCAGGGTCTGACAGAGCAGACCGACCGCTGGCTTGCGCCGCTGAGCCTCCAACCGGGCATGGTCGTGTGTGACAACGGCCGTAACCTGGTGGCGGCTCTGCAGCTCGGCAGCCTCACGCACGTGCCATGCCTGGCCCATGTCTTTAATTTGGTGGTTCAGCGCTTTCTGAAAAGCTACCCACACTTGTCATACCTGCTCGGAAAGGTGCGCCGGGTCAGCGTACATTTCCGCAACTACAAGACGGACGCTGCCACCCTGTGGACCCTGCAACATCGGTTTAATCTGCCAGTGCACCGACTGCTGTGCGACGTGCCCACACAGTGGAACTCTACGCTCCACATGTTGGCCAGGCTCTATGAGCAGCGTAGAGCTATAGTGGAATACCAACTCCAACATGGGCGGCGTAGTGGGAGTCAGCCTCCTCAATTCTTTACAGAAGAGTGGGCCTGGTTGGCAGACATCTGCCAGGTCCTTGGAAACTTTGAGGAGTCTACCCAGATGGTGAGCGGGGATGCTGCAATCATTAGTGTCACCATTCCTTTGCTATGCCTCTTGAGAAGTTCCCTACAAAGCATAAAGGCAGACGCTTTGCACTCGGAAACGGAAGCGTGGGAAGACAGTATGTCGCTGGATAGTCAGAGCACCCTCCTGTCTATATCTCAGCACGTTGAGGAGGAGGGGGAGGAGCATGAGGAGGAGGGGGAAGAGACAGCTTGGCCCACTGCTGACGGTACCCATGCTGCTTGCCTGTCATCCTTTCAGCGTGTATGGCCGGAGGAGGAGGAGGATCCTGAAAGTGATCTTCCTAGTGAGGACAGCCATGTGTTGCGTACAGGTACCCTGGCACACATGGCTGACTTCATGTTAGGATGCCTTTCTCGTGACCCTCGCATTACACGCATTCAGGCCACTACGGATTACTGGGTGTACACACTGCTCGACCCACGGTATAAGGAGAACCTTTCCACTCTCATTCCCGAAGAGGAAAGGGGTTCGAGAATGATGCTATACCACAGGGCGCTGGTGGACAAACTGATGGTAAACTTCCCATCCGACAGCACTAGTGGCAGAAGGCGCAGTTCCGAGGGCCAGGTAGCAGGGGAGGCGCAGAGATCAGGCAGCATGTACAGTGCAGGCAGGGGAACATTCTCCAAGGCCTTTGCCAGCTTTATGGCTCCCCAGCAAGACTGTGTCACCGGTCCCCAGTCAAGGCTGAGTTGGCGGGAGCACTGTAAAAGGATGGTGAGGGAGTATGTAGCCGATCGCACGACCGTCCTCGGTGACGCCTCTGCCCCCTACAACTACTGGGTGTCGAAGCTGGACACGTGGCCTGAACTCGCGCTGTATGCCCTGGAGGTGCTTGCTTGTCCTGCGGCTAGCGTCTTGTCAGAGAGGGTGTTTAGTGCGGCTGGGGGAATCATCACGGATAAGCGTACCCGCCTGTCAACCGACAGTGCCGACAGGCTTACACTCATCAAGATGAACAAAGCCTGGATTTCCCCAGACTTCTCTCCTTCACCAGTGGACAGCAGCGATACCTAAGCAATACGTAGGCTGCACCCACGGATGGAAGCATCGTTCTCTATCACCAACAAAAACGGGGACATTTTTGCTTCATCAATCTGTGTCTAATATTCCTCCTCCTCCTCCTCCTCCTCCTGCTCCTCCTCCTGAAACCTCACGTAAACACGCCGAACGGGCAATTTTTCTTAGGCCCACAAGGCTCACTCATATAATTTTTGTAAACAATTTTTATACGTTTCAATGCTCATTAAAGCGTTGAAACTTGCACCTGAACCAATTTTTATTTTAACTGGGCTGCCTCCAGGCCTAGTTACAAATTAAGCCACATTAACCAAAGCGATTAATGGGTTTTTACCTGCCCTCTTGGTTGGGCATGGGCAATTTTTCTGAGGTACATTAGTACTGTTGGTACACCAATTTTTTGAGGCCCTCGCCTACAGTGTAATCCAATTAATTTTTTGCCCACCTGCATTAAAGCTGACGTTACATCAGCTGTGCTGGGCACTGCAATGGGATATATTTATGTATCGCCGGTGGGTTCCAGGGAGCCACCCATGCTGTCGGTCCACACGGAGTTGTAACTACATGTGTCCACTTCTAAAGAACCCCAGTCTGACTGGGGCATGCAGTGTGGGCCGAAGCCCACCTGCATTAAACATGACATTACCTCAGCTGTGATGGGCAATGCTGTGGGATATATTTATGTGCCGCCGGTGGCTTCCTGGCACCCACCCATGCTGTCGGTCCACAGGGACTTCACAATAAGGAGTTGTACCTGCCTGTGTTTATGAATTAAAAAGCCCGGTCAGGTTGGGGCATGCAGTGTGGGCCGAAGCCCACCTGCATTTAATCTGACGTTAGCTCTGCTGTCCAGGGCACTGCAATGGGATACATTTATGTACAGCCGGTGGGTTCCAGGGAGCCACCCATGCTGTGGGTGCACACAGAATTCCCATTGCGGAGTTGGGGATTCCCAGTTGTACCTGCCTGTGACTATTTATAAAAAAACGCGGTCTGACTGGGGCATGCAGACACCTTGACAGAATGAATAGTGTGTGGCACATGGGTTCCCCATTGCTATGCCCACGTGTGCAGCTCCTGATGGCGGTGGCACAGGATTATATTTCTCATTGCTTCTGTACAGCATTGTGGGCTATCGCCCCGCCCCTTTTAAAGAGGGTCGCTGCCTAGCCGTGCCAACCCTCTGCAGTGTGTGCCTGCGGTTCCTCCTCATGGCAGACGCACTTATAAATAGACATGAGTGTGGCGTGGCATGAGCGCGGCTGAAGGCTGCGCAGGGACAATTTGGTGTGCACTGTGGACACTGGGTCGTGCAGGGGGGGGTTGGGCAGCATGTAACCCAGGAGAAGTGGCAGCGGAGTGTCATGCAGGCAGTGATTGTGCTTTGTTGGAGGTAGTGTGGTGCTTAGCTAAGGTATGCATTGCTAATGAGGGCTTTTCAGAAGTAAAAATTGTTGGGAGGGGGGGGCCCACTCTTGCCGCTATTGTGGCTTAATAGTGGGACCTGGGAACTTGAGATGCAGCCCAACATGTAGCCCCTCGCCTGCCCTATCCGTTGCTGTGTCGTTCCCATCACTTTCTTGAATTGCCCAGATTTTCACAAATGGAAACCTTAGCGAGTATCAGCGATATACAAAAATGCTCGGGTCGCCCATTGACTTCAATGGGGTTCATTACTCGAAATGAACCCTCGAGCATCGCGAAAATTTCGTCTCGAGTAACGGGCACCCGAGCATTTTGGTGCTCGCTCATCTCTAGTAGCCATTTATGACCACTCATTGAGTACGATCACTCAGCCAGTTGTGAATCTACCTAACAGTTGCCTTGTCAATCCCATATTTGGTCATTTTTTCAATATGTATGGTATGAGATACTTTGTTAAATGCCTTACTAGAGTCAAGATATACTATATCCACCGCATTTCCCTGATCAACGTAGTTAGTGATTCTGTCATAGAAGGAAATTAGATTAGTCTGGCATGACTCGTTTGTTACAAACCCATGCTGGTTAAGCATTCTCATCCAAATACTTGCATGCATGCTGTTTAATAATTGTTACGATCGTGTGGGCAAACTAAGCACGGGGCCCACACGATCATGACCAAAAGACGGACACACGTATTTCAGACAGCTGACCCTGTGCTACCAGGCGGATGACATGGCCCTACCTAAGCGGGGACATTGCCCCAATAAAGGGCAGCCCAGCGGTCTTCAGATCTGGGTCCTAGCTGATCCTAGGAGCCACGCACCAGAACAGGACGCATTCACATGCCACATGACAGGGACTAAACCACAAGACACACAGAGCCAGAAAACACAGCATACAGCAGCTACAATGCAAACAGTAGTAACAGATGATAAGCTAAATATAAATACCAGGTATTAGTTGACATTTCCAAAACATGGAAGCTAGCAGGCCAACTTCACGGCTCCTGGTTATACTGCTAGTCCCTACACTAACCAGGAGTCCAGCAGAACCGGACACAGTTCACACAGCATGCTGCAACAGGACAGGACACAGATCCCAGGTCATACAGCAAGCTAACACAAAGCTGACAAAAAATAAACATATAAACGGATATGAACCTGCAAGACACAGATCACACAGCAAGCTGCAGAAGGACAGACAACTGGGGCACGGACTCTACCGAAAATTCACATGCGCACAGATGAAACTCACAGCAAGTCTATGTGTCCTCTTACAGGGGGAATAGACAGTCAGTCACCGGGCTGACATAGGGAGCAGTGTCAGGGATCCACCATCTGACACACAGAAAGAGACACAACCAGACCTACTTGCAACAGACAAGGATTAATGACTGCTCACTCTAGAACCCAGACAGAGACTGACAGAAGCAGGGATTATATGTGAGCACAGACCCAGGAGATTGGCTAGCAGGAAGTACCACACCCAGCCAGCTTAATTAACCGTGTGAGGGCTGTGCTGCTAGAAGCACAGTAGAACAACAGATTCCAGCAGCCCATCCTAACAATAATTTGTTCAAAGAACCTTCCTGGTATAGAAGTCAGACTCACAGGCCTGTAGTTTCCTGGATCCACCTTCTTCCCTTTTGTGAAGATAGGGACAACCTTTGCCCTTTTACAATCTTCTGGGACTTCTCCTGTTCTCCAGGAATTTTCAAAGATTATGGTGAGTGGTTCAGCAATTAAAGGGGTTGTCCCGCGATGACAGAACACTTCTGTATGGCCATATTAATTCACTTTGTAATATACATCGTGCATGAAATATGTGCCATACAGAAGTTATATACTCACCTTCCCTGCGCTGGCGTCCCCGTCTCCATGGTACCGTCTAATTTCAGCGTCTAATCGCCCGATTAGATGCGCTTGCGCAGAAGGGTCTTCTCCCTTCTGCTCAGTCCGGGCACAAGCGGCGTTCTGGCTCCGCCCCCTTCTACGCGTCATCGCGTAGCTCCGCCCCGTCACGTGTGCCGATTCCAGCCAATCAGGAGGCTGGAATCGGCAATGGACCGCACAGAGCTTACAGTGCACCATGGGAGAAGACCCGCGGTACATCGTGGGTGAAGATCCGGGCGGCCATCTTGGAGGAAAAGAAGGAAGAATTTGCAGAGAGGGGATTCGGGTAAGTAAAGTTTTTTTTAAAATTTCAACACATCCCTTGGGTTTGTCCTGCGCTGAATGGGGGGCCTATGCAAAAAAAAAAAACCTGTTTCGGCGCGGGACAACCCCTTTAAGTATCCTAGGACGTAATTCATCTGGATCTGGAGACTTGAATTCATTTAAGTTAGCTAAGTGTTCCCTCACCATTTCTCGGCTTATAGATAGTCTGCATAGTTTTATTCCCCTAATAGCACAGGGAAGATCAGTTGATATTCCATATACTTTCTGAGAAAAAAGAGATACAAAATAGGAATTTAAAAGTTCGGCCTTCTCAACAATATTGGTAACCAATTTACCATTTTCATCTTGTAAACATCCAATAGCATCTTTAACTTTTCTTTTGCTTTTGACATACCCCCAAAATCCTTTTTTATTGCATTTGGCCTCTGTTGCATGCCTCAATTCATTATTAGCTTTAGCTTTTCTGACACTTGCCCTACAGTTTCTGCAGTCCGCATTATATTCCCACCTCTTTCCATTTGATAAACATATTTTTCTTTGTTTTTAACCTGTGTGCAAGTTCTGTGTTCATCCATCCTGGTCTCTTTGAATGCTTCCATTCTTCCTTCTTTTAGGGATTGTTAACGATTGTGCTTTGAGAATCTCATTTCGCAATATTTCCCAACCTTCTTGGGCATTTCTGTTCTTAAGATCATCCAGCCATTGGATTCTTCCTACCCTCTTTCTAAATTCAATTAAATCTGACTTTCTGAAATCCAACCTTGAGGTCTGAGTTTTCTCAGGTCTTCCTCCCCTTTTTATCCAAAATTCAAGGATAGCATGATTACTGCCTTCTAAGGTCCCAGCCACCCTTACTTCCTCAACCATTCCCTTCCTGTTGGTAAGAATTAGGTCCAAGATAACAGATCCCCTTGTTTTCTCTTATTCCTTTTGGAAGATAAAGTTGTTAGCAAGAGCGGATAAGAATTTGTTGGATCCATTACTTTTACCTGAGAGAGATTCCCAACAAATGTCTGGCTAGTTAAAATCTCCCCTGATCACTATGTCATGCTTTTCTGAGAGCTTGTCCATCTGATCTAGAAAGAGTTCATCAATATCTTCTGCTTGTGCAGGTGGCCTGTAGTAAATGCCTACAATGGTGTCCTTTCTGTTGTTCTCTCCTTGTATTCTTACCCATACAGTTTCTACAGAACTGCCATGCTCTGAAGCTTGAATCTCTGTGGAGATTAATATTTTCCTAGCATACAATGCAAGACCTTCTCCCATTTTTTTTAGGCCTGTTTCTTATAAATAAGTTGTATCCTTCAAGCCTTGTATTCCAATCCTGTGTATCATTCCACCAAGTTTCCGTGATGCCTATGACATCATATTTCTTTTCCTGTGTTAGGAGCTTCAATTCTCCTTTGTTTCCCATACTCTGTGCATTTGTGTAGAAACATTTTAGTTTGTCATCGGTGTCTCTTGCTCCTCTACTTTCCTTCTGAATTTTTTGACTTTGTTCTTGGGGATAACTTGATTAGTGCAGGTCCCACTGCTGATACTCCCACTAATCTCCAGAATGGGACTGCTATATCCCGTTCTGCCTGTCATTCCGGGGGTCACTTCTCTCCATGCAATGACATGCCTGAGCGGGTGCTGTTGGGGTATCTCCGCAGTCATATTGAATGCGAATGGGCCACCAGTGCACTTGCTCCTCCTCACTGAAGTAACAAGATCTTGAGATCGACAGGGCTCTCAGCAGAGACCTTCACCAATCAGCAAGTGTGAATAGCGGATAACTTGTGGTCCGACTGCTTTAATTACAGGGCACTGTACATATGAAGAATATTTTCCAATTCCAATTCTCTCCATTCAGTCATGTCCAACTCTTGGATACTTTGTAGGCCAATCCTCTTCATGCTTCTCTATTCTCTACGGCTGCTTTCAATTGCCCAATGTCCATTCCCATGTCCTTCTTGATGGTGTCCAGCCAACATGTCCTTTGTCTTCCCTATTTCCTTTTACCACACAAGAATATTTTAGTACATAAATTAAAAACCATAACAATAAACATGACTAAATGAGTGACAAGCTGGTACAGAGGGTGACAGGACCTTGCCCGGGAGGACCTAAAGAGACTTGGGGGAATTCTTTAAGGGTATTATGTGAGGAGCAGACTAGAGGGAAGCAGAGGAGGAGATCTTGTGAGGATTGGAGATTATGTGTGGGGAGGTATTGGGAGATTAGGTGACAGATGTAAGGAGGGGACAGGGTGTGGATAGAGATGTTGGGGGGGGGGCAGGGTGTAAATAGAGATGTATGGGGGAGACAGGGTGTGAATAGAGATGTATGGGGGTATAGGATGTGAATAGAGATATATGGAGGGTCAGGTTGTGAATAGAGATGTATGGAAGGCAAAGGTTGTGGACAGAGTTGTATGGGGGGCAGGGTGTGGATAGAGATGTATGGGGGAATAGGGTGTGGATATAGATGTATGGGGGACAGGGTGTGGATAGAGATGTATAGAGGGGACAGGTTGTGGACAGACATGTCTGGTTGGACAATGTAGCTAGAGATGTATGGAAGGTAAAGGCTGTGGACAGAGATGTATGGAGGGGACAAGTTGTGAAGAGAGCTGTATGGTGGGGCAGGCTGTGGATAGAAATGTATGGAAGGGAAAGGTTGTGGACAGAGATGTATAGCAGGGATGGGGTAGGGACAGAGATATATGGAGGAACTGGTTGTGGACAGAGATGTATGGCAGGGATGGGGTATGGACAGAGATATAGGGAGGAGCTGGTTGTGGACAGAGATATATGGCGGGGATGCGATATGGACAAAGATATATGGAGGAGCTGGTTGTGGACAGAGATGTATGGAGGGGACAAGTTGTGGACAGCATTGGATTTACATAATATTTTAAACTGTATTCTTAGGACATTGGGCAGCCATTGAAGAGATTAACAGAGGGAAACAGAAAAGTAGTAGTGCGAGGAGAGGTGGATTAGTTGGGCAGCAGATTTGAGAATGGATTGGAGCGGTGCAAGAATGTTGGCTAGAAGCTATAGAGGAAGATGTTGCAGTAGTTTAGGGAGGATGTGATGAGCATTTATACGTATGCATGAGTTGAAGGATAGGGTGGGCTCAACGGTTATCCTGAGATAGCGGACTTGTGACACTTGGGAAGTGTAGAACCACTGACTGTGACTGATGATTGACATATACATAATGCAAAACAGTGCAACACATCCAATTCAACAATGCATACTGTAAATAGCAATATATACATAGCAATCTATACTTGGTTGATACCTGGTAGTTACTCTCTAATGGCTGCCATTAATCATTGTCATCCTGTATCTTTACTTGCACTGTGCACATGACCGAGCTAGAAGCCTCTGAATAGACTAATAAAACACTTTACGCAGGGGGGACAGTTCATGAATTTATATTTTCAGGCCGGTTTACAGTAATTTCATTTTAAGGGGAAACAAAAACATTCATACACTAAAGGCTAGAAAAACAGTCAATATTTTCTTAACTTTTCCTTCTTCCTAGTTTTAAAATTTGCATTATAACTTTTTTTTTCTGATTCTTATAAAGTAACATCTTGTGCACAGAACACCAGTCTGGCAAGTGAGAAAAAGAAGGAGCGGTGCCAGCTTGGCACACAATATTGTAAGACCTTTCCTTCAGTAATGAGTCTTGACACAAATGATATGCCTGCTTGACGTACGGCTCTACGGAGACCCGAAAACATGAGAATTCACAGCGGACAAGCTTGTTAGGCTGTGGGTTAGCAGCGGACACATGAAATAAGGCAAGCTTTTGTTTTGGTCTCCTTTCAGTATGCCTGGGCTAATTTATGGTGTGTATCATTCCTGTATTGGGAACATGTGCAGAATTTGGCGGCAGTTCGAATCATCCCCTGGAAAGAACATAAGCCCAATACACTGGCTACTGTTCTGTGTACTGTACTCTATGGCTGAATCAATAAACAGCTGCAAAGTCAAATTAGTTGTGTTTACCCTCAAATTAGACGGATATTGATACTTGGTTTTGGTTTACTAGTTCTGCACCGTCAACGCCGGAGCACGCCACATTGGATGAAAGTGGACAGTTCCCAGTGCTTGATGGTCTCGCAGATCAAGATGTAGGAAAACGCTGTTTGTCTGTCAAGATAAATAGTATCTTTTCAGGGTTCACAGGTTCCAAATGGAAGCCATGACTGTGCAACACATGGTTTTTATTCTCCTCTATGGTTACGCCTCACATTTTTTGTTTTTGTTGAGTTTATTACTTTTTATTTTACCCATCATTTTCGTGCCACAGACTAAACATTGGTTAACACATGGCACAACCTATGTTGGCCTAATGCACTTGGATAGAAATGTTATATTATGAAGAGGCCGGTTACTAGGTAATTTACTGCTCTATCAATATCCCTTAAAGATGACCTGGCGCCATTGCAAAGCCCGTACAAATAATGCTGAACTTCATAATGCAGTTGTGAGAACTAGGGGACTTATGAATCACCAGGAGCCTGAAAATCTGTTGACCCATGCCCTCTGGGGAGCTTTCTTAGCTGTTCCGTAGAGCTGAGGAGAGTCATATGGTATTCCCTAATTGCAATACTCTAATGGGGAGAAGACTTTAAAGGTGTTTTTCTACTTCTAGCTGTTTTCAGACAGCTCCATATTTTGCGCAGTGGTCAAGGTTGGTACTGCAGGCTGAATCCTATTGAACTGAATTGAATTCAACCTGCAGTATTAACCCGGCCTACTACGCAATGTACGGAGCTGTCTGAAAACAGCTAGAAGAGGGATAACCCATTTAATGGAGTCAGCAAAGATAAGAACAACTTGGCTGCTTTCTTTCAGAAATAGCACCACCACAGGTAGTGTCTGGTATTGTCACTTAGCTCTATTGCTGTAGGGGCTGGGTTACAATACCCCACACAACGCATGGGCATGTGTGGTGCTGGTTGTGGAAGAAGGCAGCCATGTTTTTATAATGTTGTAAAACCTATTTAAAGAGGTTGTCCTTCAGAGGTGACTGGGTTGAAGGGAAGCTGCTACAGGAGTCAGGCATGGACCACAGGTGGGCTTTGGTGGAGATCTTACCTGCCATCTACAATACATCTAGGTACATCACATTGCTGGCCTTTACTCTTGAGGCTGGACTCAAATGATATCCATCAACCCTCAGTTTGGGTCGATGCTATTGGTCGAAGCTCCAATTGCAACTCACAACCCTGGGCCTCCATTATGATGCTTGTAACAAAACTTTAATAAATCTCGGTCTGTACAACAGTTCATACAAATGATTCGTAGGCAGAAGTATAAAAGCAGCCCACATTTTCCCTTTGTGGAGCGTGGCTCAGGTAGGCGGTTCTTGAGGAAGTTAGCATGGAGTATCCACACTTCTTGCACCCGTGACCCAAGTTTCTTTTCCTCTACACAAACGGAAGATGTAATTCCAGACAGTGGCATCTAACAACTTGCCACTGAAGCCTTTCTGAGACTTGGGGACAGAATACAAGCGTGTTACTTGACACACCGGAGTGCCAGAAGAGAGCATCAACTTCTGGGTCAACCACCTATCGTACCACCTAGATACAGACACAGAAAATAAATTCGCCATAGTACAGATAGTCCCCTACTTGCGAACATTCGATTTACGAATTTCGTAAGATGCGAACTATCTGTCCTGCACGGTATGATGTAATGCTATGGCAGTACATCATACTGTGCAGGGACCAGGCAGGCTTCTATCAAGCCTGATAGAAGCCTGTCCGGTCAGATCGCAGGACACTGTGCGGTTGCTAGGTAGCCGGGGGCCTTCTGAAAAGCCCTAGGGTTGTCTATGCAAAGCGCCTATCAAGCCGTGCACTTGATGGGCACTCTGCATAGGCAGCCCTGGGGCCTTTCAGGAGGTCCCCGGCTGCCTAGCAACCGCACAGCATCCCGCGATCTCATCATGGAACGCTGTACGGGCCCCCTGAACGTCGGGTGCAGGCTGTTTCTTACAGCGGGCACCCAGCGGCAGCAGTTCCGACGAGCCGCGCCGCTCATCAGAACTGTTAACACTTTAAATACCACTGTCAGAGCGGTATTTAAAGTGTCAACAGTTCCGACTAGCGGCGCGGCTCGTCGGAACTGCTGCCGCCGGGTGCCCGCTGTAGGAACAGCCTGCACCTGAAGTTGTATGGAGCGGGATCCACCCACGATCCCGCTCCATACAACCATTTGTTCGGACTTGCGAACAAATGGACTTGCGAACAGGCTCCTGGAGTGGAATCTGTTCGTAAGTCGGGGACTAACTGTACTCAAGACCAAACTGTACAAAGGAAAGGAGTGTCCCCCTCTACAGTCCACTGAAGAAAGTTCTGCTATATCCACAGAATAGGGGATAACTTACTGATCAGTGAGGGTCTGAGAATGGTGTTCTAGTGCATCTAGAAATGTGGGCAGGCAAGGTTACACATGCACCCACCACTCCATTCATTTCAATGGGACTTCTAGAGATAACCAATTCTTGAACTAGGCTATCTCCTGTGATCCCATTGAAATTAATGAAATGTAGCTGTTCATGCACCTTTACCGCTGCCCACACTTCATGTACCTGAGCCTTATTCTAGGGATTATAGGGGGTTCCGGTGCTAAGACCCCACTGGCCAGTAAGTTGTACCATATCCTGTGCATAGAGGGGATATTTGCTTTCATGGGATGAACTTTTGGAGTATGAACACACATCGCGGAGTAAATCTCCATCAAAATCCAGCTGCGGATTTTCACCTCATAGTTCACCCATTGCTTTATCGCAACAAATAACGCATGCTGTGGACTTCAAAATCTGCAGAATGATTATCTCCTCATGTTATTCGCTGTTAAAACCCCATTCACCTACATTGTAAGCATTGTAAGGCTATCGTTTTTCCTTAAGGGGAGCATCTAAAAGATGTGTGAAGAGACAACCTTACTCACACAAAAAAATATAAATGGGAAGATGGAACAATACCTCTGCAGCGCCACCTATTGGAAGGCAGCATTCCTGCAAGTCAGTGTTAGACTTTTTAGGCAAACCTTGTAACTATGACGGGAAATTATAAGCCAAGTTGTAAGCCAAATTTGCATATTTCTCAGAGCATGGATGGCCTTCTAAGTCTCTTTACATGCCTTCCTGGCTTCTCACTAGCCAAGCCAGAAAACCACTGCACACTGATGAGGAGCAATCACCCCAAAACAGCTATTTGTATATGGTTTCTGACTTTGTTTTACAATTCCCAGTCATTGTTACAAGACTTGTCTAAAAGGTCTAACATTGATTTGCAGGAATGCTGCCTTTCAATAGGTGGCGCTGCAGAGGTATTGTTACATCTTCTCATTTGCATATTTCCCAGAGTAGCATGGATAGCCTTATAAGTCTCCTCACATACCTTTTAGGTGCTCTCCTTAAGGAGAAATGATACCCTTCCTAACTCACACTAAAGCTCACATCCCCTGGTATTTTGGAGCATGTAATTTAATCTAATGACATGCCTCTGTACTTTGCTTCTGTAATACGAACATGTGTCCCAGACTGACTGTGGGTCTCGTGACCCAAACTCTGGATTGAAGTTATAGTACTCTGAAGTTCAGTCATGAGATACAGACCGCGTCGAATGACTCAGTGCGCGCGCACTTGACAGACTTTATAGACTGTGATGGACATATGTGACTAGTGATTAGCTGTTGATATGTACACTGGTAATGTGGGGGGTTAACATGGTGTACTGGTTATGTGGGGGATGATGATGTGTATGTACCAGTATGACAGGGCACTTCAAGGAGGCACTACATTGCAATAGAGAAGCTGTGATATGGAAGTGATATACCACATTTGATGTGCTTTACGCACCCATGGTGCCTTGAGTCCACGAGTAGGTGGAGCTCTGAAAGTATGTATAGATAACGGTCTGTAGTATGTGCAACGGCATCTGCAATATATTGGGGCCACCATGTTAGTGTGTGCGGCGGATTTCGGAAATTAAGTATACTGCACAAGTTTGAAGAAGGACAGTAACTAGAAAAATTGAAGTGCCTTGCCGCTCCGAGAGTTGAGACATTTCGTTAACATGGAATGCTGGTTAAAATTTATGTAACATTCAAGTACCGGACTCTCCAGTAGAGCGGAAATAGTAACCGGTTTCAGTTCAGTAGGAGTTTAATTTTATTTTAAATATCTGGCCTCCATTTCCGCCTCCATCCTGAACCTGCTGTTGCACCACCACCTGCAACATACACATAGGCTCAGACTGGTCCAATGGGCAGCTGGTGAATACCCCGGTAGGCCTTTGAGCCAGATGCATTGCTAGGTTACAATGAAGTTCAGTTAGTGCACTATAATACAGGGCTGAAAACTTGGAAGAGGCCTGGTGTTAGTAAAATCTGCGGCCCACACCTCCGGGCAGTTGCCCAGCAGGACGCAGCTGCATTTGCTAAGTTTCCCTTCAGAATTATTGAGTGTTATGTTGACGCCGGGACCGCTGAGGTCACAGGCAAGGCTGCTGATTGACTGGATATGTGTGTGTCACTGATATATCCAACCAATCAGCAGCTGCGCCTGTGACCTCTAATGCTACCTAGCGATCCCGAAGCTGGCAACGAAAATCAATGAGCCTGAAGGGAAACTTAGCAAATGCCACTCATTGCTCTTCTCACAGCCCGCCAGTGGGCCCTGTTGTGCTTTTCTCTCCTCCTCTGCGGCTGCCGTCATGGGTTATCTATCTATCTATCTATCTATCTATCTATCTATCTATCTATCTATCTATCTATCTATCTATCTATCTATCTATCACATTGTAAGAACTGGGAGTCCATTTCCTGTCCATTCTCCATTATTTTATTTTTTGATGAAAAAAAAGGGTTGTCCATGATGTAAAATAGTAAACAGCCACATACTCACCTTTCCCGGCTCCCTGCATGTCCCATAACACAGATCTGGGTCTTGACAATAACGCATTACTTACAGGCTGCAGCAGCACCAAGCTACGTGATTGGCTGCAGCAGCCTATGTAGAGGACGTTACAGGTTGCTGCAGCCAAATCATAGACCTCAGTGCTCAAACACTGGGCTCTGTGATAGGCTGCAGTCTGCCTATGTGGCATCCCATACACAGGCTGGCTGCAGCCTGTAAACACAAAACCACTGCCAAGGATGGAGCTGCGGCGTGGGGAGCCAGCAAAGATGGGTATATGATTGTTTATTGTTTTCTATCATGAGCAACCAATTTTAAAAAAACAGTCGGACAACCCTTTTAAGTGCAGTTGTGAGCGCACACGTACACAGCTAACTTGGTCTTGAAGTATTTAGAGAATATGGCGGCCATAATTTTGTGATCAGGTAATATTTATATGTAGTTGTACAGTAGGCTCCCAGACTCAATTCTACTGTTGGGCCCTAGGCACCCCAGTCCATCACTGGCTACACACAACCAGTTCAAGTCCTCTTTAACTGCATTGTAATCCCTGTTGACCTTATGGGGCCTGCTCTGGCCGAGGTCTTTATCATATAAGGACTTGACCTCAGACAGATGTTCCGCATGTCGTCTGGTGGATGAGGCTACTGCAATTCTGCAGCATCATGGATCAGAAGTTATAGTTTCTGTATGGACACACAGACTTCGTTGTGTTAAAAATTACTCCATATCAAATTTAACAGTAGCTTCTCATTGCAGTTTGAAACATAAGATTCAGGACTGATTCAGGACTGGCTAATGTTGACCTGGGAAGGGTCATCCTAAAGCAACAAGGACACCAATTTTATAATTGTGAAAAGTTCTGTAAGAACCCAGATTATTTTACCTGTTGAACGCTGGGTCATTTTTGACTGCATATGGGTTGTCTAGTTTATAAAACCCATTTCATGTACCCTGATAGCAAACTCTAAATTAATAGACATTTGCTCTCTGTTCGGGATCCTCATATCTTGGCTAGAGAGTAGAGCAGTTACAAAGAGTGTCTCTATCTCTGGAGGACTTGTCCTGTCCTGCATTACACATACAACCCTTTTATATGCATGGGGACTGTGTAATACTTTATTTCTCCTGATGTGGTGCTGCAGGGCAATTGGACACTCACTGCCAGGTTTACCTACAGATAACAGCAGATTAATAAGATTTCCAGCAGTTGCGTGAAAACCCAGCCGATATACGGCGTCTCTCTCTGCAGGGGGAGGAGGCTGGAAGAGTTGGGAGCAGTGCTCTGAGCTCCCGCCCCCTCTCTGCCTCCTCTACACCCCCTTTCCGCCCCTCTGCACTATTTGCAATGAGAGGAGGCAGAACGGGGGTGGGGCTAAGTTCCGGGAATTAGCTCCGCCCCCGTCTCACCTCTCCTAATTTAAAATAGTGCAGGGGGTTGGAGAGGAGGCAGAGAGGGGGCGGGAGCTCAGAGCACTGCTCCTGGCTCTTCCAGCCTTTTCCCCCTGCAGAGAGACACGCCGTATATCTGCTGGGCGTGAAAACCCAGGCGATATACGCTCGTCTGAATGCACCCTCACATACAGGAGATGTAATTCCGTAATTAAAGTCTGTGTAAAAAAACGCAGGAAATTCTGCAAGAGGCTTCAAAGAAAGAATTCTGCACTTAAAAATGCAACTAAATCTGCATCATTTTGCAAAATCCGCATCTGCGCTTTGTCCTGAGTACAATTCCATTTAGTGTGAAAGTTCATAGAATCCTAGAATGGTAGAGTTGGAAAGGACCTCCAGGGTCATCGGGTCCAACCCCCTGCTCAGAGCAGGATCACTAAATCATCCTAGACAGATATTTGTCCAGCCTCTGTTTGAGGACTTCCATTGAATAACCTGTTCCACTCATCGATTAGGCTTTGTCCAAAATAGAGATATCCTTTAAGTATCAAACGACTTTTGTAAATTAGTCAAAGTGCTTGTGTAAGGACTTGATTTTTTTTTCAAGACTAATTGTACTTTCTTATAACATTATTTTTGGAAACAGATATGTTAGGGAGATGCAGAAAAGAAAAGATTTTCCTTCCTTTGTCTTACTTTATTTTACACCCTTTACTAATCATTGTACATAATGCTTACCGAATAGGTTCTGGTGATACCAATTTTGTGAACAGTAAAGCTTCTTTGAGGGCTCAGTCCCACGGGCACCGATCCACCCGTGTTTCTGCACGTTAAGACGGCTGCACCGCGTGCAGACAGCTCTCTGCATGACCGGCTCCATTGCCGGCCATGTGTTCTTTCTTCCGGCCGGTGCGGAGAGTCGTCCGCACCTGCAGTGCAGCGGTCTTATCATGCAGAAACATGGCTGGAATCTGACATGGAATTTTCTGCATAGATTCCGCCTCTAAAACAAATCTAAGAGTAAGTTGAGGATTTTTCTGCAGATCCGTATAGAGATTTAGCCCATGTGAATCAGCTAAAAAGTCCCACTGTATTGCATTTATTAAAGGGGTTGTCTGACTTTAACATTTTTTTTAAAGGTTGGCCATGCGATAAAAATAACAAGAAGCCTAAGGCCGGGTTCCCACGGGACAGAAATCCCACAGAAATCTCTCAGAATGTCCACAGCGGAACTGCACGGAAATTCTGCGAGATTTCTGCAGCGGAAAGGCAGCTTTAAAACCTGTGTTAGAAGAGGCTTGTCTGCTTGTATCCCGCTGCGGAAATCTCTCCACATAGAAAGAAGAGAGCCTGCAGTGGAAACGGCGATACAATTGACATGGCACGGATTTGAATTCCATCTCACATGTCAGTTTCCGTGCGGCTTGTCGGCAGCGGGATGTCTGTGGACGGGATTTTTAAAAATCTTGTCAACTTTGCTGCATAGTCCCAGGCTTAAGAATGCATGCAGAGTTTCAGTGCGGAAAGTCTGCAAGGAAATTCAGCAGCAATTCCGCCACATGTGAACACAGCCTTACTGTCCTGTCTTCTTCCCCAGCCAAATGGCTCCCACAGTGTTCCCCATCTATATTAACTGTGGAAAGTCAGTTGGCCTCTGCAGCCAATCAGAGGCTGCAGCATCACCGTTCCGAACTTTTGTCATCATGCCGCCCAGGATGTGCTGATGCCAGGAGAATGGATGGTGATGCTGTGCCCACTGATTGGCTAAAGCAATCACCTGACTTCTGCTCTCAGTACAGACTGGGGCACCATGGGAGCCTGTTTCCTGGGTGGAGAAGAAAGATGAGCATGGCTTAATTTGTTATTTTATGGCATGGTTAGCCATTAAAAAGAAAATTTTTTAAATTGGACAACCCCTTTAATTTGTAACTGGTATGCAATAAGATTAATTAAATGAAAAATATTCTTTACATGTTTTTTTATTTCTCACACTCTCATTTTTCATTGATTTATATTAAAGAGGCTTTCCGGGCAAAAACTATTGATTCATCAGTAGTAAATTGCCCAGGACCGGTCACTCTGGTTCCCAGCGGGCCAGACGTGCATCATGGCTTCACTCCCATTGACATCCGCGCCTGTCCCTCACCGATTTTGGAGGCGAAAGTTCTGGAGGTGATCATGGAAGATCCTGTGCAGCCGGTCCCCAGCAATTAACTATTGGTGACCTATCCTGAGGATGGAAAACCTCTTTAACATTATGGAAGTGTATCATGAACAGACAGCTCTGGGGTCCTTCAATCGACCCTGGCCTGTATATCCATATAACGTATGGATATAAATCACATTACAGGGCATGGGAGCAAAAGGGATCCAGCTTTGATTTTCCATTTATATGCTGCAATTAGCTTTGGTGACAGCACACAAGGGGTTATGCGATGAAGATCAGTGGTCTTTAAGGGGTTAATTGCCCTAAATGTCATTTTATATGTATCAGTAGGTAGTAGGTGTGAGTGAAGGTCCAGCAGACAGATCTGTATATATATGGCCATGCACCAGAGCCTGGATGTTCCATACGAACGCTATTATTCTTGCTCGACTCTCCATATTTCATGCCGTCGGACAAGTCCCATATGTTTGTAATTTTAGCTCGGTGTTTTCATTTCAGTTTACAATATGCCATCCCAATTAATCTTGTGCATAAAACATTTTCACGTTTTGAAAAGGCCGTTTTTAAGCAAGAACCTTCTCTCCTGGCCTCAGTTTAAACTCACCCTTTAAGATTTTTCTAAAAATTCAACACTTTTGCCAAAGAAACTGGCTCACGGGAGCTGAAAGGAAGTACAAAGGAAGACAGATTCTTGACTCTGTCTTGTTGAATGTAGCTTAAATTGCCCTTGAAGTTTTGGCCTTACAAATGAATTTTGGAGAAAGTAAACACATTCCCGTATATTTCCATTTCTACCAGCCATCGGCTGCCCAGAGCTGCAGTGTTTATAGAAATGGCTTAATATCCATTATTTTTGCTATACGGAGATATTCTCAGTAGGTTCTTTATTAAAGGAGCTCCTGATTGAGATTCCAAAAGAGTTGTAGCTCCTTACTGCTGCCCATAGGGGGCACCAGAGGATAGGATGGGTCTGAAAAGTTAGAGGGGTTGTTCAGGATTAGAAAACATGTCTGCTTCCTTCCTAAAACAGCGCCCGCCTGTTAACAGGCTGTAGGTAGTATTGCAGCTCAACTCCTTAACCCTTTCCAATCCAATTTTTATCTGGGTTTTCCTAGGGGGCTTACCCTTTTTTTGCCATTATACAACGGCGCTATATGTTGGCTAAAGCCAGTACTGCATGAGATGACACATTGGATAGGTTCCAACAGCAGAGAGGCTGGCGATATATAGTAAGAGAACCCCGACGGGCGTCTACCAACATCGGAGCTGTACAGCCTTAAATCATAAGGTCTTCAGAGGTCAGACAGTGGATTGGAAAGGGTTAAACTTCAATGGTACTAAGCTGCAATATCAGACAACACATGCACAAGTATGGAGTTGTTCCTGGAAGAAAGCAGCCATGTTTTTTTAACCCGTTAATGACCAGGTGAATGTGTCTTTACGGCAAACACTAAGGGGCTTTAGGCCGGACTGCCGCAAGAACACACTGGACTAGTCTAAAGCTGGCAAGGGAGTTCCATACTGGGAAGAGCTCAGGTTTGGCTGTCTAGTGTGGAGCAGTTGACAGGGAGAGGGGGCTCCCACTGTTATCCATTAGCACCCTGCAATGCGATTGTAAGGTGCTGATGGGCTCGCTTTGCAGCCGAGGGTCTGATCAAAGCCTCTGGATCTGCCATGCATGCAAGCATGTTAGACCCTACCCTGAGAGCTGTCAAAAGCATACTACATGGCAATAGTCAGTAACTGAATGATCGCATCTGCAAATCCCCTTGCGGGACAAAAAGTATGTGTAAAAAAAAAAGTTAAAGTTTTATTTAAAAAGAAAATAAAAAAATATATATTTCCCTACAAACTACTTTGTATCACTGCATTCATAATGACCGATACTATGGGAAGATTATGACTACTATCCTGCATGGTGAATGGCGTAAATATGCTGGAATTGCAATTTTTCATTCATCTGCCTCACAAAAAAATTTAATAAAAGTTGCATGTAACCAAAAATTGAATACATGGAAACAACAACTCACCACATTAGGCTTCGCACAGCTCATTAGGTGAAAAAATAAAAATGTTATGGGTCGTGCAAAGCAGTAAAAAACGATAATTAAAAAAAAAATTGTTATTCCTGGAATTGTATTGACTCGCAAAATATTGTACGGTAAGCGCCGTAACAGGAAGAAACAATGGCAACATTTCTGCTCCCCCGCACCTCAAAAAAATAAAAATTAAATACTACATTTTATGTACCCCAAAGTGGTACCACCAAAAAATATAACTCGTACTGCCAAAAAACTAAGTCTCATAATTCTGTGTCGACGGAAAAATAAAAAGGTTACGGCACTTGGAAAGCAACCATGTAAGAAACCAAAAAAATGGTCTGGTTATTATAGAGCAAAATAGACTAGTCACTAAAGGGTTAATCTAAGACAATCCTTCTAAAGGCTTTCTTCAGCAATATAGCCTAAAGTTTCTGAGACCTGATACAAATGTTGGACAAGGGGCCCATAATCATCACATGCCATTGCTAGCACTTAAACCCAAGGTTCCTCTGTAACCATGTGACCACTTTACCGGTTGTACCAGACACAGCATCAGGGTTTATGATAGTCTGTACGAGGGGTACTCGGCTGTTGTACTGTGCTCTGATCCAGGAGTGGTGACGCCGGCTGACCAGACTGTCCTGCAGACCTACTGCTATAGATGCATTGGAGTACTTTGTGGACTGGTCTGATATAAATAGTTCTACAAAGTTAACACAATGACTTGTTTACTGTTGGTGCTCAATTCATACTTCCACCTGATCGAAAACCCAGGTAAGTTTTACTG
This sequence comes from Eleutherodactylus coqui, assembly GCF_035609145.1. Taxonomy (NCBI): domain Eukaryota; kingdom Metazoa; phylum Chordata; class Amphibia; order Anura; family Eleutherodactylidae; genus Eleutherodactylus; species Eleutherodactylus coqui. The sequence continues at coordinate 55,203,850 of NC_089837.1, read as the reverse complement.
AAACTAGTTGAGTATCCCTGGTTTATCCTACTACAGACTAATAATCTGTGAATTATTTTGTTGCCCGCCCACTAGGATTACCACCAACCAGCTGTGATTATCTGCAGTACCCACACCCATTCACTAGTATAACAGATCTGCTGGGGGTTGGATCCCCACCAATCACGAATACTAAGAATCAATGTGATTTCCTCAAAAACCCTTTTGAGCCTTTCTTTCCCAGTTTGTGGTATACCACTGAATTGCCGAACTCATTGAAGTCTGTAACCCCTTTCTTACTAGATTTTCTATAAACTGTAAATGATCTGACTATTGAACTATTGAAGCCGTTGGAGTTACCAGGTGTCTGTAGGACTATGGCCTCCTAAACATATGTTTTTTTTCAGCTTTTTTTCTGCTGTAAAGAGGTGGCGTGAATTTCAAACATTTTCCATAGCAATCTAGGCATGTGCTTTGGTGACTCTTTTTGTTTTGTTCCATTTGAAATATATTTTCACCTAATGTTTCTTTATATCTTATAGGGAAACTTTTGGGGGAAAAAACACCAGAGAAAAACAACCTAGAGCATGATTTAAAAATGATAAAATTAACCAACTAAACAAAAAAATCACCAAGCTCTACACAAAAAACTATTAATTCGTCGTATATTTAACATTTCACAAAATATTTTCATGTAACATTTAGGTACAGCAATATTTTTTTGTCAAAAAAAAATAGTTGAAAAATACTAGAAATACAACCAAAAATGAGCACAAGAAAAAAAAGTAACAAAAGGATAAGTACTGCTAATACTGTTCCTATGTACAAGAACAAAATGTAGTACAATATTGCTTCCTATGTACAGGAATATAATTATTATAATACTGCCCCATATGTACAAAAATATAACTACTATAATACTGCCCCCTATGTACAAGAATATAACTACTATAATACTGCCCCCTATGTACAAGAATATAACTACAATAATGCTACCCCCTATGTACAAGAATATAACAACTATAATACTGCCTCTTATGCACAAGAATATAACTACTATTATACTGCCCCCTATGTACAATAATATAACTATTATAATACTGCTCCTATATACAAGAATAGAACTACTATAATACTGCTCCTATGTACAAGAATAGAACTACTATTATACTGCCCCCTATGTACAAGAATATAACTACTATAATAATGCTCCCTATGTACAAGAATATAACTACTATAATACTGCTCCCTATGTACAAGAATATAACTACCATAATACTGCCCCCTATGTACAAGAATATAACTACTATAATACTGCTCCCTATGTACAAGAATATAACTACCATAATACTGCCCCCTATGTACAAGAATATAACTACTATAATACTGCTCCCTATGTAGAAGAATAAAACTACTATAATACTGCCTACTATGTACAAAAATATAACTACTATAATACTGCTCCTATGTACAAGAATATAACTACTATAATACTGCCCCCTATGTGCAAGAATATAACTACTATAATCCTGCTCCCAATGTAGAAGAATATAACTAGTATAATACTGCTCCTATATACAAGAATATAACTATTATAATACTGCCCCTATGTACGAGAATATAACTACTATAATACTGATCCCTATGTTGAAGAATATAACTACTATAATACTGCCCCCTATGTACAAGAATACAGCTACTATAATACTGCCCCTATGTACAAGGATATAATTACTAAAATACTTCTCTCTATGTACAAAAATATAACTTCTGTAATACTGCCTCCTATATACAAGAATATAACTACTATAATACTGCCCCCTATGTACAATAATATATCTACTATAATACTGCCTCCTATGTACAAGAATATAAGTAGTATAATACTGTCCCTATGTAACAGAATATAACTACCATAATACTGCCCCCTATGTGCAAGAATATAACTACTATAATACTGCCCCCCATGTACAAGAATATAAATACTATAATACTGATTCCTATGTACAATAATACAACTACTATAATACTGCCCCTATGTACAGGATGATAACTATTATTATACTGCCCCCTATATACAAGAATATAACAACTATAATACTGCCTCCTATGCACAAGTATATAACTACAATAATACTGCCCCTTATGTACAACAATATAACTACTATAATACTGCTCCAATGTACAAGAATATAACTACTATAATACTGCTCCTATGTACAAGAATATAACTACTATAACACTGCTCCCTGTGTACAAGAATATAACTACTATAATACTGCCTCCTAGGTACAAGAATATAACTACTATAATACAGCTCCTATGTACAAGAATATAGCTACTATAATACTGCTCCTATGTAAAAGAACATAACTACTATAATGCTGCCCCCTATGTACAAGAATATAACTACTATAATACTGCCCCCTATGTACAAGTATATAACTACTATAATACTGCTCCTATGTGCAAGAATATAACTACTATAATACTGCTCCTATGTACAAGAATATAACTACTATAATACTGCTCCCTATGTACAAGAATATTACTACTATAATACTGCCCTCTATGTACAAGAATATAACTACTATTATACTGCCCCCTATGTACAATAATATAACTACTATAATACTGCCCCCTATGTACAAGAATATAACTAAAATAATGCTACCCCCTATGTACAAGAATATAACAACTATAATACTGCCTCTTATGCACAAGAATATAACTACTATTATACTGCCCCCTATGTACAATAATATAACTACTATAATACTGCCCCCTATGTACAGGAATATAACTACTATAATACTGCCCTCTATGCACAAGAATATAACTACTATTATACTGCCCCTATGTACAATAATATAACTACTATAATACTGCCCTCTATGTACAGGAATATAACTACTATAATACTGCCCCCTACGTACAAGAATATAACTACTATAATACTGCCCCCTATGTACAAGAATATAACTACAATAATGCTACCCCCTATTTACAAAAATATAACAACTATAATACTGCCTCTTATGCACAAGAATATAACTACTATTATACTGCCCCCTATGTACAATAATGTAACTACTATAATACTGCCCCCTATGTACAGGAATATAACTACTATAATACTGCCCTCTATGCACAAGAATATAACTACTATTATACTGCCCCCTATGTACAATAATATAACTACTATAATACTGCCCCCTATGTACAGGAATATTACTACTATAATACTGCCCCCTACGTACAAGAATATAACTGCTATAATACTGCCCCCTATGTATAAGAATATAACTACTATAATACTGCCCCCTATGTACAGGAATATAACTACTATAATACTGCCTCCTTTGTACAAGAATATAACTGCTATAATACTGCTCCCTATGTACAAGAATATAACTACTATAATACTGCTCCCTATGTACAAGAATATAACTACTATAATACTGCCCCCTATGTACAAGAATATAACTACTATAGTACTGCTCCCTATGTACAAGAATAAAACTACTATAATACTGCCCTCTATGTACAAGAATATAACTACTATTATACTGCCCCCTATGTGCAATAATATAACTACTATAATACTGCCCCCTATGTACAAGAATATAACAACTATAATACTGCCTCCTATGTACAAGAATATAACTACTATAATACTGCTCCCTATGTACAAGAATATAACTACTATAATACTGCCCCCTATGTACAAGAATATAACTGCTATAATAGTGCTCCCTATGTACATGAATATGAAAACTGCCCTTTATGTACAAGAATATAACTACTACGAGGGGCTGCTGTCTTTGGCATTATTCAGAAAGAAACGAGATAGGGTGATGAAACTTTACATTTATTCCATATACTCTCCACTGATGCCAACACACTTCTTACATCAGTATTCCAAGTTCTGTAAGCCTTGCAAAATAAAGGATTTCGGTAGTGCCTCAAACCAGTTATCCATAGCAGCCATGGCATCAGAAATGGTGTGAAATTTGGTCCCCTTGACGTGTTTCTTCAGGTTTGGAAACAGATGATAGTCGGAGGGAGCTAGATCTGGTGAATAAGGTGGGTGGTCTACCGGCTGGAGGCCTAGCTGCACCAGTTTTGCCGTGGTCGCTTGTGCAGTGTGAGCGGAGGCGTTGTCTTGCAGGAACAACATCCCTTTAGACAGCTTGCCGCGCCTTTTGGCCTTCAGAGCTGCCCTCAATTGGTCCAAAAGTTCAATGTAATACCTTGCATTGATGGTGGAACCATTCTGAAGGTAGTCCACTAGCAGCACACCCTCCTTATCCCGGAACACAGACGCCATCACCTAAGTGGCTGATTTTTGCACCCTGAACTTCTTTGGGCGAGGAGAACCACTGTGCCTCCACTCTTTTGACTGCTCCTTGGTTTCAGGGTCATACAAATAAATCCAGGTCTCATCCATAGTAACCAGTCGATCTAGGACGTTCTTGTCAGTCTGAAAACGCTGACAAATGGACCGGGAAGTTTCCACTCGCATGCTTTTCTTAACTGTTGTCAAACATTTGGGGATCCACTTTGCAGATAGCTTCTTCATGTTCAAATGTTCATGGATAATGACACAAACACGTTCACGAGAAATCCCCATGATGTCTGCTATTCCTTTAGCTGAAATTGGCCGATTCCCCAGTATGAGGTTTGTCACAGCATCGACAATCTCCGGAACAACAACCTCTCTCAGTCGTCCAGGACGTTTCTCATCATTGGTGCTGAAGTGACCCGTTTTAAATTTGGCAACCCAGCTCTTAACTGTAGAATATGAAGGGCATTGATTGCTCAATGTCTATGACATATCACCATGAATATCCTTCATGGAAGTTCCTCGCAGAAACAAGAATTTTGTCCCTCCTCTGCTCTCATTAGATGTGAATATCGCCTGAGACTCTGCCATTTTGTTTTCCCGTGTGCCTAGATCACTGTTGCCATAAGCTACAAACACAAAATTTTGAAAACATATATTAGACACATAAGGCTTTCATGTGATGTAACATTCGTTACCATAGAAACAAAAAAAAAAAACAAAGCCAAAGACTTATCAGCACCCCCTCGTATAATACTGCCCACTATGTACAAGAATATAACTACTATAATACTACCTCCCATGTACAAGAATATAACTACTATAATACTGTCTGCTATGTGCAAGAATATAACTACTATAATACTGCCCCTATGTACAAGAATATAACTACTATAATACTGCCTCCTATGTGCAAGAATATAACTACTATAATACTGCCCCTATGTACAAGAATATAACTACTATAATACTGCCTCCTATGTGCAAAAATATAACTACTATAATACTGCCCCTATGTACAAGAATATAACTACTATAATACTGCTCCCTATGTACAAGAATATAACTGCTATAATACTGCCCCTATGTACAAGAATATAACTACTGTGATACTGCCCCCTATGTACAAGAATATAACTACTATAATACTGCCTCCTATGTACAAGAATATAACTACTATAATACTGCCCCTATGTACAAGAATATAACTACTATAATACTGCCTCCTATGTGCAAGAATATAACTACTATAATACTGCCCCTATGTACAAGAATATAACTACTATAATACTGCTCCCTATGTACAAGAATATAACTACTATAATACTGCCCCTATGTACAGGAATATAACTACTATAATACTGCCTCTTATGTACAAGAATATGACTACTATAATACTGCCTCCTATGTACAAGAATATAACTACTATAATACTGCCCCTATGTGCAAGAATATAACTACTATAATACTGCCCCCTATGTACAAGAGTATAACTACTATAATACTGTCCCCTATGTACAAGAATATAACTACTATAATACTGCCTCCTATGTACAAGAATATAACTACTATAATACTGCGCACTATGTACAAGAATATAAGTACTATAATACTGCCTCCTATGTACAAGAATATAACTACTATAATACTGCCCCTATGTACAGGAATATAACTACTATAATACTGCCTCTTATGTACAAGAATATGACTACTATAATACTGCCTCCTATGTACAAGAATATAACTACTATAATACTGCCCCTATGTGCAAGAATATAACTACTATAATACTGCCCCCTATGTACAAGAATATAACTACTATAATACTGCCCCCTATGTACAGGAATATAACTACTATAATACTGCCCCCTATGTACAAGAATATAACTACTATAATACTGCCCCCTATGTACAAGAATATAACTACTATAATAGTGCCCCCTATGTACAAGAATATAACTAGAAACTATAGGGGCTCAGTCAGACGTGCATTTTTATGTGCGCATGTTACTTGTGTTTGTGAGCCGCATCTATTGAGAACCAATGCTTTTCAATGGCAGCGGTCAGATGCCCGGTATTTACCTGCGCACAAAAATGCGAAGCGGTAAATATAGGGCAGTGGATTTTGAAACGCAAGTAACTGCGGGATCCGTCTTTTTTAGATGTGAAACCCCTGGATGCTGTCACATCCAGGGGTTTCACCTTGTGCTCAACAGGGTCGGCGACAGCAGCAGCGACCCCTTTGGGAGCATACAGTGAAGATCTCGATCCTCTGCCACAGCTGTGACAGCTTATGCAAAGGAGCACGATGTTCTCCCATTGAATTCAATGGAACCTGCACTACAGCCAGCTCCATTGAAAGCAATGGGCTGCAGTGATTTTCAGGGAAGGGCTTTAAATGTAAGCCCTTCTCTGAAAATTATCCCCAAAATGTGTAAAAAATAAAAAAAATATATACTCCCTTCTCTGCAGCTTGCGGGGCTCAGGCGCATCCAGCCGGGTCTTCTCCGTGCACTGCTTTGAAGTGCTTTCAGTAGGCAGGGGCCCGGCTAGATGCGCCTGAGCCCTGGCAGCTGCAGAGATGTGAGTATATATATTTTTTTCATTTTTTGGCACATTTTAGGGATGATTTTCAGGAAAGGGTTTATATTTAACCCCTTTCTACTCCAGGGCGTAAGTTTACGTCCTGGCAGCGGGGTACTTCCCGCAACAGGGTGTAAGTTTATGTCCTGGGGATAGCACGAGATCACTTATGATCTCTTGCTATCCCGCAGCAGGAGCCGTCTGTCAGTCATAGCCGGAGATGCCCCCCCTCTCTGTTAACCCCTTTCCTGCCGCAATCTATGTAGATCGCGGCATGGGAGGGGTTCTCAGAGGGAGCGCGCTCCCTCTGTGATGTCACCGGGCTCTCGCGATATAATCACAGAGAGCCCGGCTGGTTGCCATGGCAACAGGACACCAGACACTGGTGTCCTGTATTGCCATAGCCTGTGATCGCTGTATAAGTAATAAGGCATGGCAGGGCAGTAGCCCTGCCATGCCTTATCACAGCGATCATCAGTGCTGTACTGTAAGTGCCCCAGAGGGACACAAGTTGTGTAAAAAAAGATAATAAAAATGAATAAAAAAGAAAAATGTAAAAAAAAAGTTATAAAACCCTTTTTTATGCTTTTTCTCATGTTAGCATAAAAAAAGGTTAAAAAAAAATTTTAAATCCCACATATTTTGTATTGTCACGTCCGTAACGACGTGTACAATAATTTGCACATTCTTTTGACTGTGCACGGAAAAAAGCATTTAAAAAAACATTAAAAAACTGAGTCAAAATGCTAATTTTTAGCAATTTGCCTCCCTTAAAACGCAATAAAAGTGATCAAAAAAGACGTATGTACCCCAAAATTGTACCAATAAAAACTCGACTCGTCTCGCAAAAAATAAGCCCTCAGAGAGCTCCGTACATAGAAAAATAAAAAAGTTACAGGACTTTGAATGCAGCGATTTAGAAAAAAAAAGATTTCCAAAAAAAGGGTTTTTATTGCAGAAAAGTGGAAAAACCTAAAAAAAATGTAAGACTTTTGGTATCGTTGTAATCGTACCGACCCGCAGAAAAAATTTAGTGTGTCATTTATGCTGCATGATTAACGCTGTAAAAAAAAAAAAAGATCTATGGCAGAATTGATGCGTTTTCTCTCTCTGCGATCATAAAAAAAATAATAAAAGTTTTACAATATAGTCAATGTACCCAAAAGTGGCACTGATAAAAACTACAGTTCGCCACGCAAAAAACAAGCCCTTATACGGCTGCGTCGACGGAAGAATAAAAAAGTTATGGCTTTTGAAAAATGGAGAAGAAAATCCGCCAAAAATCGTTGCGTCCTTAAAGGGTTTGTCCTGCGCCGAAACGGGTTTTGTTTTTTTTTCAATAGCCCCTCCGTTCGGCGCGGGACAAACCCGATGCAGGGGTTTAAAAAAAAAAACGGATAGTACTTACCCGAATCCCCGCGCTCCGGTGACTTCTTACTTACCTTGCGAAGATGGCCGCTGGGATCTTCACCCACGGTGGACCGCAGGTCTTCTCCCATGGTGCACCGTGGGCTCTGTGCGTTCCATTGCCGATTCCAGCCTCCTGATTGGCTGGAATCGGCACACGTGACGGGGCGGAGCTACGAGGAGCAGCTCTCCGGCACGAGCGGCCCCATTCAGAAGGGAGAAGACCGGACTGCGCAAGCGCGTCTAATCAGGCGATTAGATGCTGAAATTAGACGGCACCATGGAGACGAGGACGCTAGCAACAGAACAGGTAAGTGAATAACTTCTGTATGGCTCATAATTAATGCACGATGTACATTACAAAGTGCATTAATATGGCCATACAGAAGTGCTGAACCCCACTTGCTTTCGCGGGACAACCCCTTTAAGCCCAAAATAGGCCCTGTCCTTAAGGGGTTAAAGCCCTTCTCCGAAAATCATTGAATGGCTTGCCGGCAGCCCATTGCTGTAGCGTTAGCTCCATTGAGTTCAATGAGAGAACATCATGCTCCTGTGCCACAGCTGTCACAGCTGTGCCAGAGGATCGCGATCTTCTCTGTATGTCAATGGGGCCGACGGCCCTTTTGACCAAAGGTGAAACCCCTGGATGTGACATCATCTAGCAGTTTCACATCCAAGGAATCCCCTGCTGCAGCTGTCACAGACGCAGCAGGGGATAGCGGGCAGCACACTTTATGTGCGCATAAATGGTGCCAGGTGCTTTTTTTTTCAGGGTGACGCCCGCTGCGGTCACGCAAATTTTTTTACGCATGAGTTTTTATATATACTGTCATCTATGTATATCTATATAAATATTCTAATACTAAAACTACAATAATATTTCCTCTAGTATGGGAATGAGAGTGTATTTATATGACCAGACTTTCCTAGATTGTGATAGTAGATGCGCCTCTATGTGACCCACCTTGTTTGGGCCTATGGTGTGTGACTGGAGTCTCCCATATTCTCCCAGCTTTGGGTTATGTAACAATTTACAATACCCAGTATCCCATAAGACTGTAATGTTAACAGGCAGCCTGTTTGTTTAATGTCACTCTGCATTGAACTTCACACGATTCTGTTACCCAGTGCTTCCAGCTGACATTATGCCTCTGTACAGACTACTATATAAAACCTCTCAGTTCATTACATTTTACATTTTTGCTGTGCAATTTATAGTTTGGGGATTTATAAGAATAACAGAACTTTCTGGAGTGCGCTCTATTGATAAGTTTTAGGCTGAGATTATGGATTTGAGGGGAAAAAGAAAAGCTTTTAGTTCATGGGAATAAATATATTTGGAATTAAGGATAGGCCATGGCTGGCGCTAGGTTCTCCTCTATCAGGGGGCTAAATCTGTACTTGGAGGGGGATGGTTGGCATTCACTTTAATTGTCTCAAATATTAGTTTGCTTCACAGAATTTCACTTGAGGCCTTTTACTGAACTCACAGATTTATATACTTTCTTTAAATTCTAAAAACAGATTTGTAATTTTTTTCATTAATTTTGTAAAAAAAAAAAACATTTAATGGTGAAATTCTCTAAAAAAAATCTATAAATATAGTGTAAAATTCTGTACAAATGTTTTTACATAGTTAATAATAGTGCTTAGTTAGTTAATGGTTAGTTATAGTATTCCTGGTAATGTCCCTAGTGGTTTGGATTGGATTTGAGGGCAATACGTAATATCTCTGGTGGTCTATTTGGTGAAAGGGTTAAATGTAATATTTCTAGTTAGTGGTTGCAGAAGATATGATCCCATCCAGAACCTGAAGCCTTAAGGTCCCTGTAAGGTCTCTGATTCCCATAGGAGAAGATCAGTACTATAAATGAAGCATTGTAGTTGGGGGCCCTGTTAGAAGATACTGAACCCAATGCAAAATCTCTATTTACACCTCTGCCGGTGTTACATTAGAAATATTCCTAATATCCCTAAAATTCTAAGATAGATTAGGGGTTAACACCTAGTACTCCTGGTGGTTTAGCTTGGTGATATTAGGATCAGCAGGTGTGTTCCAGATGATTCATCATCTCCTGTCCACTAAATTCTTTTAGAGGTGGTTACTATGCAACTATCTCATAGCAGATCCCTTAGAGTGGGTAAGTAAACCACACTGCTACAGGTCAGACTCATTAGAAGAGGATTTCTTGTTTAGTTAGTCTCTCTTTAAATGTTCCTGGCTTCTGCAGTGTGTTGCTGGTTCTAGCATAAACTATGTGCATTTCAATTCCATATTCTTTGTATCTTTCTAGTATCATATTCCTAGTTTTGCTTTGTTTCTTGACACGATGACATGTTAAAAGTCTTTTGAAAGTTTAGCAACACTATAATTCCAAAACTGTTTGGCACCTTCTCTGGAAAGGGGGGGGGAGGGATTGTGATTCAAACGATTTTAAGTAAATGCAATATACATTTTTAGACACTTTTGCACAAAATTAGATTAGTTTGAATCACAGAACATGAGCTACCCATGTGTTATTGAGCCCGGTTTGTTATCCTAAGCATTCATATAAGTCATAACAAAAAAAACTGAATAAAGGTAAAATAAGATTTATCAATAGCAACTTGTTGATGGTTTCCAGGTAACAACAGCAATTATTCTCTGCACTGCTTAGCGTTAAAGTAAGTAAAGTGAAAACAGTAAAATAAGGTAATGACAAGAGATGAGCGAGCGCACTCGGTTCGGGTGTTTTTGCACTCGAGCACTGCTTTTTCCGAGTAGCTGACTACTCGGACGAAAAGATTCGGGGGGGGGGGGGCGGTGGCGGCGTGGTGGAGCGGGGGGTAGCAGTGGGGAACGGGGGGGAGCTCTCTCTCTCTCCCCCCCCACTCCCCTCTGCAACCCTCCGCTCACCCCTGGCGCCCCCCGAATCTTTTCGTCCGAGTAGTCAGTACGCTCGCTCATCTCTAGTAATGACACCATGTTACAAACATTGCAAATTTTAGTTTTGCTGACTATGGAGCCAAACCTGAAAGTTGGATGGTGGAACTTTCCTTGAAGCCTTTAAGGAGATGGTTCATTCTTAGACTTCAGGAGACAGTGTATTTTTTTAACCATTTTTGCCTTAAAGGGGTTGTCCCGCGCCGAAACGGGTTGTTTTTTTTTTCAACCCCCCCCCCCCCCCCGTTCGGCGCGAGACAACCCCGATGCAGGGACATACAGAAAGCTTACCGGAGCGCTTACCTTAATCCCCGCGCTCCGGTGACTTCTATACTTACCTGTGAAGATGGCCGCCGGAATCCTCTTCTTCCGTGGACCGCAGCTCTTCTGTGCGGTCCATTGCCGATTCCAGCCTCCTGATTGGCTGGAATCGGCACGTGACGGGGCGGAGCTACACGGAGCCGGCATCCTGCACGAAAGGCTCCATTGAAGAAAGCAGAAGACCCGGACTGCGCAAGCGCGGCTAATTTGGCCATCGGAGGGCGAAAATTAGTCGGCACCATGGAGACGAGGACGTCAGCAACGGAGCAGGTAAGTATAAAACTTTTTATAACTTCTGTATGGCTTATAATTAATGCACAATGTACATTACAAAGTGCATTAATATGGCCATACAGAAGTGTATAGACCCACTTGCTGCCGCGGGACAACCCCTTTAATTATTGTGACTCCTTAATTCGATTTTCCTCTCCCATGTGGAACAACAATTGGATCCCCCCTACCACGTGATACTGATCGCTACTGATAATGGAATTAAAAGGGTTAAAAACCTGAGATTACAGTTAGCTGTCAATCTCACACAACTACTACACCATTGAGATGATAATGTCCTGAATGAATGGATCTGGAAATTCAAGGGGTTCTCTTGGATTTTTACCATTGATGACTAGAGATGAGCGAACGTGCTTGTTTAGAGCAATTACTCGAACGAGTATCGCTTTTTTCGACTAACTGCCTACTCGGGCGAAAAGATTCGGGGAACGCTGGGGTGAGCGGGGAGAGAGAAGTATTAGCTCACACCTACTGGATCTGGATTCTACAGCCAGCAATGCTGAGATTGGTATTCCCTGTTCTAGGCTGCACCTCTCTGCTGACACCAGCCCCGTTACACCTCTCCTCAAAGGAGTTGTATGAAATTAAAAAACATGACTACTTTATTCCAGAAACAGCGCCGCTCTAGACAACTGGCTGGGTTTGGTATTGCAACTCAACTCAAGTTGAATAACACACAGTCCATGCTATTTTTGCAAGGCCACAGCTATGTTCTTTCAATCTCATTCAGCCCCATTAAAGGAGTACAGAAGTCACTTAAATAAACAGTAGATTTGTGGAAGTAGTGACAATAGCCTTAAGTGTATTTCACATTCAGATGTGATTCTTTTCTCCCCCCTCTAGTGGTGACCCTGTGAATGACGTGCCGCATAAATTTTGCAATTAGCAGTAAATGAAATTTTATGAGTTATCATCTCTAATCTACTAGATGACGAAAGTTGGATATGTGTTCCCACTCTTCATGTATTTTATTCAATGCCATTAAGAAAATTCCAGGCTTACTGTGTAATACCCCCCCTTCCCCGCCATCTCTTTCCATTTCCCTGATCTAAGCTGTTCTTAGCAATTCAGCCTTTCGGCTCTAGGCCTCTGTCACTGAGGAAACTGACCGACATACTAGTGCAATATCGTCATCGCTAAAATAAATGCTTATTAAGAAGTTTGCGAGCTGCGGGGAAGAAGTGACTTCATGTTACAAGGAGCAGTGACATAACTGGAGAGATACTTGTGGCTGCGGACTGAAGGCTGTGAAGAATGACTGTGAATGAGCTGAATATGTGGACCTTGTGCCAGAATGACTTATTTGTGGTAAATAGTTCCACTCTTGCAATGAATCCAATCTCTACAAACATTGTTTTGAATGGAAATTAATAGCATAGAAAAATATTGCTTTTACAGAGCGTAACTGATCCTCAGTCTAAACATTTGCAAGGACAGGAACTTTGATGCTTTAAATAGTTTACGTACTAGGAGCTGGGGCTGGATGAACTAAGCCGTGCTTCTGGGAAGGTATGATTAAACTGAATCCTCTAATTAGTCTGGGATCTATACCTATGTTCTGATATTTCAGCCTTGAATCCAATTCTATATCCATTCATTGTATAGCGCCACCTAGTGGTCAGCTTTTCATGGTAGAAGATGTTTGACTCCATAGTGACAATATGGGAAAAGCAAGAAAATAGACCTCTCCTTGTTTTATACAGTAGAACATACTATACTTGAATGGTGTCATTTATAAGGGGTTACAGGATTAGAAAAATGCAGCTACTTTCTTCCAGAAACAGTGCCACACCTGACCATAGGTTGTGCCAGGTATTGCAGCTGAAGTGAAATGGGGTCATCTGCAATACCATACATAGCCTGTGGACAAATGTGGCACTATAGAAAGTAGTCATAGTCTGTGTTATAGCTGCTGGACACGGCCGGCAGGGCTGTTTCTTCCTGTATATACTGTGGCACACACCATATTCTTCCTTCTCATACTCCGACTCTCACTAGTGCCTGAAGGGTGCGCTAGCCTGGCTTGCCTTTTAAAGGGTCAGTGTGCGCATCCAGCTTTCTAGTCCCCGCCCGATCTGGATAGGTTCCAAGCTATTGTAGGCACCCTCACTCACTGGAGGGTGCCTAAGCAATTAGCCTATTATGGTGCAAAGGTGCTATTTTTTTGTCTGATCTCCTGGTTTTTGACCTGTTCTACTTGGCTTTCCCATTTTTTTCTCTCCTGACCACAGCTAGTTTATTAACGAAAAATTGCTCTGCCTCCTGCTTGCACTGAACTTCGGTCTGCTTGTTGACTACACAGTCAAGACTCTGTTCCTTGACCAGTCTCTGTCTACACCCTTCGCTGTTGCATTACTCAAGAATTCTGTCACTCCTGACCTCGGCTCTGTTCTTCGACTACAACTGCCTACATACTCTGGTGCAGAGTCATGGTATTCCCAGCCACTTATGTCAGCTGCCTCTTTACCAAGACTGCAAGGGGGTAATGATCTGAGGTTCAGCAAAGCAAGGGCCAGATCCTGATTGGTGTGGTTAAAGGGCGAAAACCAGGGAATCCCAGGTGCAGCCCTCAGATCTAGCCCTAGTTGGAATTGGTTTAGAGGCACAGCAGATGCACGTCTGTTGTGACAGTGATCTGACAAACAGCTGCTTGATGAGGGTCCCAAATGGCAGACCCACTGCCAATCAACTATTGATGACCTGGTAATTCCAACATTAGTTCATACAACAATGAAGGGAGACCTTGCCTGGGGAGAACAAATGTCTACATAACTGTGCGAAGCTTTGGGATGACACCTCCTTTCTCAAGCATGTGTAGAGTATCCCCGATCACAGTGAAATACCCTAGAGGCCATGATATTGCCAAAACCTATTGAAAAAAAACATAAGGCAAATTAGTCCCTAAAAAAATATGTTTATATATATATATATATATATATATATATATATATATATATAACATGTGCTTCTGTTTGGACTACAGGAAAGAATCATGAATTCAGCCCTGAATGTACAGCAGCAATCTTTTGATTGCTTACATAATGTTTTCGAACATACTATATGTCTCTTACATGATCTGGTAGATAGATACTCATAACAGACATGGGAGACCTTTTTTAGGCCACCAACTGCCATGGTATCTCATTGGTACCCAGTGATCACATCTGTCAGTGGTCTGGCGGAGGGTGCTTGACTCCCTCTGTTAAACACCTTAGATGCTGCAGCACTTCTGCCAGCAACATCCAAGGAGTTAAATAGCTGGACCACAGCTGTCAATCACCACCACCCGCCTGCTGATTATCGCTTCAGCAGGAGGCCAGTGGTGATCTCATGGCTTCAGCTTTTGTGCCTGTGTGATCACCACGACATACATGTACTGCACGCAGCATTAACTTAAAGGGATTGTCCAGATGCGATTTTTTTTTTTTTTTCAAACTGATCCAAATCAGTTAAAGGAATAAAAGCAGCAGTACTCACCTGTCTTCTTCCCCAGCAATCCTGCACTGTAGCCGCACAGTCCTTTTGGTCTTTACTTATGAACATCTACTATCTGCTGCAGCAGCCCACTTGCCATTCTCCTGGCAACACCACTCAGATGTCGGGAGCCATGATGCCAGGAGAATGGCCTGTGACCACTTTGGTCTCTGATTGGCTGTAGTGATCAGGTGGTAGACGTCTACAAACAAAGACGAACAGGACTGCGGGGCTGCAGCAATGGATCACCAGGCAAGCCGCTGAGCAAGTACTACTGCCTTTATTGTTTTAACCGATTTGGATTGATTAAAAAAATGTATTTGGATCTATTTTTCTATTTTTCTAACAGATTGTATTACACTCAGACAACCCCTTTAAGGCTTTCCATATATGTACATCATGAATCGTTATAGGGTTAAAATATTATGTCATCTTCTGATGATACATTCTCTTTGCAAATGCTGGGAAGGGCACCCTGACACAGAGTACAGCCTCTGCCTAGAAGATAAATCATACTCTGAGGGCAAGGAGGTGGCAGTACTCTGAGCAAAAACTATTTTTCCTGTTCCTGCACTTTAACCTAAACCAGCAGTGTAACTAGAAGCTCCTGGGCCCCAATGCAAAACCTGTAACAGGGCCGAGGAGCTTCTATAATGCTTTATTAATTGTACTGGGCTCCCTATATGGAGAAGAGAGGCCTTATGGGGCCCCTAAGGCTCCTGGGCCTGGGTGCAACCGCATCCCCTATAGTCACGCCAGTGACTGGTATATTCTTAGGTGGTAGAAGGCCCTTTGTGCCCCCTAAGTCTCCATGGGCCATTAACAACTGCAACCTCTGCACCCTCTACAGTTACACCCCTGACCTGAACCCAAAGGTCCCAGGTTAGGCTTTGGGCTTCCTTCTATAGCATCCACTGTAGGAATGTAGAGGAATTAGGGTTGGGGTACACATATTGGCGGCCCCATTATCAGTTATTTTACCTTTTATACCAGTTATATTACATTGGTTGCCATTCATAACTCATATAAGTAACCAATCACATTGATATACAGCAGTAGTCTGCACTTCTTTTGCAAAATGTGATTTTAATAAGATGACTTTGGCCTGCAGTGACCTCTCTACGAAGCCACCAGGGTATTTTTAGCTGTTTTTTGTTATTGGAAATATTTGGTTACCAAAAACAATGAATTCTCCAGTTTTCACAGGAATGCACTTAGATTTTTTTAATTTATCACGCCTAGCACCTAAAAAATATCTTGAAATGGAAACTTATTCCACTAAAAATAATTCAGAAAACAAAAGTGCCCCATTTCAGTGACTGGAAGTCGTACAAGTGGCCATGAGCCAAATTATGCAATAAAAATAGTTTATGAATGTGAAGAATGCCTTAAAATATATTTATTAACTCAAGCCTTCAACTATGAGCTCCAGTCACTTGTAGACCTTTACTGTATGTTATTTTGTACAGGCAGATTTTAAGTGATGTGTCAATATATGCAAAGAAGAGCATTACACAATGACTTATAAGCAATATTTTTTTCATGTGTGGCCTACGCATATAAGAAATAAGACTGGGTTATATGTACCGTATGGATGCAAAGAAAGCTCCATCAATAGCCGCAAAAAGAAATGTGCAATAGCCCCCAGGATATTAGCCATTTTCTTCCTTCCTTCGAAGATCAGACCAATCTGTGGCTGTAAGGCAATTGGTTATAGCAGGAGCCCTCCCCCACTGCTTTGTTTCCTATGGGAGACCAGGAGCTTTAAGCACCAAGTGAAGCCCTTTTCCTTAGCCATCTTAACGTCTCCGACTCAAGCTGGCTCCATTCCACTATTGACTTGTTGCATGTAATATGATGAGATGAAAGGGATGGTCAGAAAAGGACATGAGGAAAGACTAGGCGTAATACATAGTGTGTGAGAAACACAGCAGATTGTAGGATAAACTTTGCTAGCTTCTACTCCAGGCTACAACATAGAAGAAGAATCTTGGAGTCCCTCTCTTGCTACAGCATGGAAGGAGTTACTGTAGGAGGTCCTCTTTCGCCATAACGTTGAAGAAGTTAGAAGTCCCTTCTCTAACACAAAAGGAAAGAGAAGTTAACAGTCCCTCTTCTGCCACAACATGGTAGGAGAAAGTAGTGCTGCTCCTACAACAATACCAACAATATAGAAGAAGGCATTAGGAGTCCCTTTTCGACTACAACAGGAAGGGAGAAGTTAGGAGACCCTTTCCGGCCACATCATGGAAGGATGAGTTAGGAGTCCCTCCTCTGCCACAACATTGAAGAACTGAGAAGTCTCTCCTCTGCCACAACATGGAAGGAGATGATAGAAGTCCCTCTTCCGCCACAAGATGGAAGGAGATGTTAGAATTCCCTCTTCCACCACAACATGGAAGGAGATGATAGAAGTCCTTCTCCCACCACAAGATGGAAGGGAATGATAAAAGTCCCTCTCCCACCACAACATGGAAGGAGATGTTAGAAGTCCCACTGCTGCCACAACATGGAAGGAGATGATAGAAGTCGCTCTCTCATCACAACAAGTAAAAAGGGCTTAGAAGTCCTGTTCCTATTACAACATGAAAGGAGGAATTAGGAGTCCCCCTTTTGCCACAACATGGAAAGAGAAGTTAGTGCAGCTCCCTCCACTATACCAACAATATAGGAGAAGTTGCAAGTCCTTTTCCCACTACAACATGAAAGGAGGACTTAGAAGTCCCTATCTTGCCATGACATTGAAAGAGTTCAAAGTCCCTCTGCCATCACAAAGTGAAAGCAGTATTAGGAGTCCCTCCTGCGGCATAATATGGAAGGAGGCGTTAGAAGTCCTGCTCCCATCACCACATGGAAGGAGGAGTTTGGAGTCTTTTTCTTGACATAACATTGAAAAAAATTAAGAGTCCCCCCTCTGCTACAACATGGAAAGAGGAGTTATCAGTCCCTCCTAAGACACAACATGGAAAGAAAAGTTAGAGCTGCTCCCACCACAATACCCACAACATGTAAGAAGACGTTAGACGTTCCTGTCCCATCACATCATGGAAGGAAGAGTTTCATCTTCCACAAAATGGAAATACAGTTAGGAGTCTCTTTCTCGGTACAACATGGAAGGAATAGTTAGGAGTCCTGCTCCCACCAGAACATGGGAGGAGAAGTTAGGACGGAAGGAAGGGATTGAGTCCCTCTCCCTCCACAACATATAAGGAGTTAGGGTTCCCTTTCTAATTTTTCCACTAAACTTCAGTACTTTTTTTGACAACCTGCGCCAATGAATCATTCCAGCCAGCTTCAGATTAACATATTGTTATTTAAAATGGCCACCAGGGAGTGAAAAAACTACATCTCCCACAATGCCCCATTGATGGTTACTGCCAAGTGCACCTTCACGACTGCAGAAACGGTGTCGTCATTACAAAAATTGAAAAGACTGTGCGTGATCGGCTAGTAAAACAGTGGGGCATACGTGTCGTAACCACTGGGTGCCAATGGAGAACTTAGGTGGGGAGAACCACAGGTAAAGCAACATGTAGAACAAGTTACATTATATTGCAAAATGACATGTTATCACCTTATGAAGCATATAACTTTGAATCGCCAAAATACCTCTTTAAGAGTTGTTCTTCATGATGTAGGGTACATGGTCTGTCCCCACAAGACCAACCTCATTAATAAACTTGATTACCGTGGATATTTTTTCCCTGAAAATTGCTGATACTGCTGGTACAAATTAAAGACTAGCCTAGGCACCAAAGATATCTTGGACAAATTAGGACACTAGTGGGAGGTAGACTTTGTGTGCCATTGCTGTGCCCTTTACTGAGCCTCCTGCTGTGTCCCTAAATATCCTGCTGGGTACCTGCTCTATCCACCAGGTCAAGAGAAAACAACACTATGCAACCTGCAACTCAAGGCAAAGACTTGATGGCATGTGTCCCCGATGCCCGGTCCTAGCAATGCCACTACAGTTGGGTGTATTGTCTTCGAAAAGCACTTGTTTGATTGTCATATCAACTTTCCAAAACTTTGTAAAAGAAAAAAAATTGTCACAAATCACATGGAACAAGAAACAGATTGTATTTTTGACAACTCTTGGGGGTTGTAGTGCCCGGTTTGCATTTAGCAGTCACTTTCCAAATTGGAAAAACATGCTAGAAAAAAAATTAGAGTGATTAAAAAAAATGCCCTTATGAAAATTCCATTAATTGAAACTCAGGAGGCTGACAAGGGCAGACTAACACAATGGTGCCCTGGGGCTCCGTGTCCCTGAGTGATGGCCAAACCTACCTCGGCACTAACAGGACCACTGGGAGTCATTGCTGGGAAGCCTATAAAATATTCATGGTTATTACATTAATAACTGTTTCTTTACGCTCCGGCTCTGTTATAATGATGCAGAAAAGAATGTCAGGGAAATTATGTAGGTTGGAACTGACATCCTGTTTGCATAAAGTGTTAAGGATTTGTTGGTAAATTACTGCAGCACCAAGTGCCTCAGGCGGCAGCAATTAGATTGTATGCTTCGTGGGTCACTGCTGACCTATCTTTAGGAGAGTGTTGGTGTGTGAGGCCCGACGCTGCATGCTTTATATGTTATACTTTTATATATTTATTATTGTTTCTTTTTTACTTTATGTCTCGACAGCAGGATCCAAGCTACTGCCATAACAACTGTTGCAATGGCGGCCAGAGAGGAAAAAGACTTGGACCAAGCAGGGAGTAAATTTTCAGTCTGCCTTGGGCTCTGAATTGATTTGTTTGGGTCTAGTCTCAGGTCTAAATTACTTTTTGAGTCTGAATTCATTTCGGGTTCTAGCCTGCAGTCAGCTTGCATGTTGAGGTTGAGTGTTACGTGTAAATTAATTTGGGAGTCTGGATTAATTTGGGGTTTGGCATGGGATCTGCCTAAATTTTGAGGTCTGACGTGGGGTGTGAATTAATTTGGGCACATAAGGCAGTGTAGGATGTCTTTGGGGGCACATATGGAGATTTTTTACTATACCTTCACCCTAATTTTCACATAGAGCTAGTAAATGCTCCTTGGGGGCGGGAAGGATGCAAAATTTGCTATGGAGTGCAGCACTTTCAAGTTACACCCCTGCTCAGTACAGTTGATCCTCTTTATTGCTCTTAAAGGGTTTGTCCAGCTCAAAATGACGTTGATTAGCAGGGGTCCACCACCGCGGACTCCCACCGATCAGCTGTTTGCGGAGGCTGGTATGCTTCTGCCGGAAACATACAGCTCCATACACACCGCAGTAACCTGGCATGGTATTTGAGGCACAGTTCCTATTCACTTCATTGGGAACTGTGCCACTAGGTTTCACATTATTTTTTGTCACCCTATAGGAAGGAGTTTTCATCAATAAGACTGCCCAACTTATTTGTACTGTTGGCAATTGTCTCGAGTCACCTGAAACTCTTTCCATCGCAAACTTTTTACTGCATGATGAAACATTAATGGTGTTATCCCAAAAAACATTCATGACTTAGCCACAAGATAGGCAAAAAACGCATAATCACTGGGGGTCTCAGTGCCATGACCCCTTGTCGACTACTAGAACAGGGGTCCTGAGTGGCAGCATTTCTGCTTGACCATTACTGCACTCAGATTCACAGTCATGTGGCGAGGAGGAATGGGGGACTCAGAACCCCAGTTCTAGTGATTGGTGGGTGTCTCAGTGGTGTGCCTCCATTTTTTTCACCTACATGGTTTTTAAGGGGTTGTTCAGTGGTACCTTTTTTTTCCCCTACAGGCTAGAATGGGTGTAAAATAATAAACGGAGCTACACTCACCCATTCTGTGCCCCTTCAGAAGTTCAACACCAGTGCGCCAATCACTGGCATCAACATTGGCACTAAAACGTGAAAGTGCCCATTCATTAGAAAATCAAATGTTAGAGCAGCAACTAACTCTTTGGGGTTTTATTATTAGCACCCCATGATCTTCAGACCACAAATAACGGCACACTGTGCTGACTTTTGTCAGATGGACTACAGCATATAATAACCCCAGCTGCCAGCAGGTGGCTCCACTGAGCTGCAATCCGCCCTATGCTATGTAAACACCTGAAGTGTAATTTTCAAGGATGTGTCATTTTTCTCTTCGCACAAGGGTCCGCCGGCTGCTCCACTTACACAAGTGCAACACTTCAGGGATGTGTAATTACCAGTGAATAATTTCATTTTGCTGTGGAGTGTCGGAGAGTTCAGCGCTCCGGAAGAGAGCAATTTTCCCCGTACAATCACACTCCTTGGCACGTCTTCACCCGCACTTATAAGTGTGCCTTTATTACTCAGTGTTGTTTGTACTGACCTCTTATTAAAGAACCCGCCTGTCTGCGCTGCCATCACTATTTATTTTACAAATGCAAACGCGGCTCCTGCTCGTGCTATGTTTTATCAGCCATCTTTAAAGAGTACGTTTCCCATGAGTAACCTGTGTTTGTATTGCTCCAATACATCTGAAATAATAAATGAAAGAACAGTCTTGATGAAAAAAAAAATAACTATTTTATGTACACAGCTCCTATGCATAACTATGTGTCTTCATGGTTACAGGCTACAAACAAACCCTGTGCATTCTGAACCTCAGTCATGTTAAGCTGGCCAAAGTTGGTCACTTCCGAGGCTGAAACAAGGCATAGACAAGGGTAGGTGACTGCCTGCGGTGCCGACTCATCACAGGTTATAGGGGTCATCATTTTATTGTTTTGGAGTTTTTTTTGGAACACATAACATTTTATACAATAAGTGCTTCCATCACTGATTGTTACAAGAGTTCCAAGGGAAAGTAAATAAGGGAAATGGAATAATACCTCCACAGTGCCACCTATTGGAAGGCAGCATTCCTTCAAGCCAAAGTTAGACTCTTTATAGAAGCCTTGTAACAATGACTGGGAACTAAAAGCTATGCCAGACTCCATGTACAGACAGCTGTTTCAGGGTATTTGCCCTTCATCAGTGTACAGTAGGATTCTGGCTTTGCTAGTGAGAGGCCTGGGATGGGGGTCAGAAACGCTATCTTTTCTCCTTAGGGAGAGCACCTAGACGGTGAGTGAGGAGACTCAAAAGGCCATTAATGCTCCTCTGGGTAATATGCAAATAAGGGAGATGGAATAATACCTCCACAGTGACACCTATTGGAAAGGGGAAAGTAAGCATGGTTTATATTGCTCACTGCTCCTCATTCCCAGCTGATTCTGCTCTGGGCATTGGTGTTGCACTGTGTTCCGATGCCACCCGTGTCAGGACGCTTTAGCATTAGAACGTGGCGCAGTGCCTGCAGCAGAGGCAGACCCAGGGGATTGTAGCAGTATCAGTGGCAGCACTCAAAGCATGCACAGAGTAGTGGGAGGAGAGGTGAGTACATTTATTATGGTCTAATCTGATGTCTGAAAGGGGACTGGAGCTATATTCATTACAAGCTCTGATCTGGGAGCCAGTGCAAAATCTGCAACAGGGCCTTCCAGCTACCATGTGTCATTTTTAATTATGGTGTCATTTTTGAGAGCATTGAGGGTCCAATGTCTGGATGTCACTGCTACTGCTGTACCCAGTACTACTATGTTCTGGGTCAAAGATATTTCAGCGGCAAACTCTGCAGTCTTTGGGAGAAATTGCCAGAATGGTCTGGGCTGAATGGAGAAGAAAAGTAAATTGAGTCACCAGATTAAATTTTCATTATTACTGGATCTGCCAACTATCTAAAGCAATATTTCCCATCCTGTAGCTCTCCATTTGTTGTAAAACTACAACTTCCATCATCCACTGACAGAGAGACTTCTTTCATCCACTGACTTGTCGGTACCCAGAAGCTGCAGAGCCACAGGCTTGGTGTATAGATATTTAAGACTTGTAGTTTCTGGCATATTTATATGCCACATGTAAATCCACTCCTAGGCCCCGTTCACATTGTGAAATTTGTTGCAGGTTTGATACAGAATCCATACAGATTATGCGCAAATTGTGCATCAACTCTGCAGAGAATATGTTGCAGATAAGCACCCTATTCATTTGAATGGGAATTTGCATAACTGGATCTTTGGCATTTTAACTCCTGCATGACCGCCAATGGTAAATTTACATTGCTGCCTGGGCTCTGTGCAGCATCGATGTTAATTTATGTCAGGCACTCTGCCGTGTTCAGGACTTGATTGGTTCAGGTCCCAATGACATAATCAGTGACAGCAAATAACAGCGCTGATACTACAAACTTTCCTGGCATGTCAGTGTCTCTCCCCCTCAGTGAGTGATAAGAGGGGGATAAGGAGAACACCCTTCTATTACAATTTTTCAGCCTTACTCTTCCATCTACCCTCTTCTTTTTACTAATGTATATTCAATCCTTAAAGGGGTTTATTAAGATTTCTTAAACTTGGTAGGTAATGGGTTAAAATAATAAATTGGGTGAATGTTTAGAAGCAAACTTCATGCAATTCAAAATCAGTATTTCCCTCCGTGTGCGGAAGTCAAGCCCACTATGCTCCCCTTTTTGGAAAAGTAACCCTGTGCCTTAGGCAGGTCAGAGTAGTAGCATATTTACAAGTATCACCATTTGGTTTATGGCCCTAATTTGAAAAAAAAATCCCTGGCGACATGTTTACTACTTTGTTCCGTGGATTATGATGATTCTGGAGAGACGGTGATTCCTGGAAAAGGACTTAATATGAAATAAAATATCAGAAGAGGAAAACCATACAGAAGAGCAACAAGCTGGCAACCAATTCCTTCCAAATAGTCCCGGAGTCTGCTAGCTGCTTATTTACTTCCGATACAAGACAAACAATATCTTTCCTTGAAGCCAGAGCTGGTATCTCCGGGGACCACGAGACCGAACAGTGGGATAGCACTGACACAAATAACATGGATGCATATGAGAGGTAGTCACGCATGTGTGTGGCTCTCTTCATGCACTTCTATGGGAGTATGAGTGGAATCACACCTGCGCTCCTCAATTAGGGAGCAGTAGAGGGGAATCCCTGTGGTCAAATGGCTCAATCTCAGGACGGAACCAAACAGTGCTGAACGCACCCCATTTACTGCAAAGGGGTCCGTTCGGTTTCTGCTCCAGTGCCTGGCTTTTGCATGCATTACTTTTTCTTCTGATACTTTGAGCTGGACCTCCAATGGAACCTCCTACCGGAGTTCCAACGCCGATGTGAAACTGGCCTTATGAGAACTGCTGAGCAGTCATGTGTCACATAGAGGTTAAACTTGCATCTATCAGACAATTGTGGCATAAATCAGTAGAATTCACAGCTGAAATCCAAGTCTGATGATCTTTCATCTCACCTGAAGACATCGCCTTGTTGTTGGTAGATGGACTCTCACAAATTAATAAAATTGTGCTCTAAAAATCTCAAACCTCAACCCACCCAGGTTACAGAGGTTATTTTTAAAGGTCATGGATATCTCCAATAGAAGAACCGAGGGACGGGCTCTGGCATAGAAAGGCCCTTACCTCAGCGTCCTCTGACATACCGATTGAGGTAATGGATGAGAATCCACAGAGGGTAGCGACTCTCAACCATACACCCCTTAGTCCGGTACAGCTGCAGCCTCCACGGCCTTATTCCTGGCAGGGAGTAATAAGCGAGAGGTGACCGTTGCTGTTCATCCGACTCCAGAGTAACAGGCTTCCTCCCAAGAGGAGCAGTTTTCTCCCATTTGACTGTGCTTATTGATGTCTTGAGACAGGTTGAGTGGCTCGCTGGAGACAGAGAAAGTCTCCATATCTGGGTGGTTCCCAGCTGCAGACTGTTGCTCTACAAGGATGCTTTCCTCAGCCTTGGCAGGAACTGCTTGGCGAGAAATTTTCTCAGGCTTAAGGTTCACTAAAGAAGAACATGAGGGCTGGGCGCCATCTTGGCTCTGAGTACAGACAAAGTCCACATTTACACATGGTTGCTCACCATGTAACGCAGGCAATGCCACATGGTCCAGCAACATGACACAGCCCCCCTGTAGCCTGTAGCACATCTCTGCTACATATAGGTTAAGATTCTCCCGCTGCATCTCTGGCAACTGACTTGGTCTGGCACCACTCTGGTAAATGTCCATAGGCTCAAAAGCACCCGCGATCTATTCGTAAGAGTCGGAGGCATCTTGTTCTGGACGTCTGTGCAGTCACAGAGGGCCTTAGGACCAGAATTAATTCTTTTTAAGTTGTGCATGGGAAAAAATCTTCCGCAACTGGGGGAATGGCAGGAGAGCATCTCTTTGGCAGTTTTTCAGCAGTTTCTTCAGAACAGGCACATAAGATTCATCCTGTTCGTGACGCCAAGTTTAGCTCTACCCTGCAGCGTCAGAGGAGCGGGCTCCAGCGTAGGAGACTGCGGGGTAGAGTTTGGGGCTTATCACAGTGGCTCTACCGTCTCTCACCCGGAGGGTAACCGGTGACATGTCCAAGGGGCCAAGAGTAGGCTAATAAACAGGGGAACCCAATGGTGTATTACCTGAGTCTTTTGTTTGTCACTCGTGATGCCACCGTTTCTTCTGTCATGGGGAATTCCTAGTGGGTGGAGTAAATCCTCTCTCGTGCAGCTTTCTTCGGGGAATTCCTAGTTGATGGAGTAAATCCACACACAAAGGTACTTTTTAAGAAACAGCCTCCGGGAATGGATGGCAGGTCGTTTAACTGAAACTTCCATAACAGAACCCTTTACATCTAATGCCACATTAACAGCGTCTTGACAAGTGGTGTGACAGGGAAAACTCACGGGAATACAGAAGAAACCACAGTTGTCATTATCTGTAGGTCCTGGCCCAGCAACACTCCTCTCTTTCAGTCTCTACCGGTAAACACTTACGGTCACCAGACAATATGCTGCAGAACTTCTCTTAATTCTCTCTCTCACTGTTGGCTGTGAGCCCCGGGGAGTAGTAGTAGTTCCAGGCAGCCATCAGGCCATTCTCTCTGCCTCGTCCATTGTGGGACACACAGAGCTGAAGGTGCCCGTGTGGCTCCTCTGCAAGTCCACTACCATTCTCTCTATTCCCAACTATATCTTGCACACCTCTTGCAAAAACATATATCAAGCATGGTCACATGACAGACAAAAAGATACATTACCCTGACATTTATGTCATCACTAGATACTTAACCCATTCAGTGCTGCAGGTATGCAATACACCTTAATCATGCAACAGAAAAGACACTCACAAGACAAACAATGCATGCATACTTGTAAGGAGGGGCCCCGTTATACTGGGCCACTACAATGGGACTGTAGCAATGTAAAAATAAAATTATAATTTGCAAAAAAGGGTTTTTATTGTGCAAAAGTGGAAAAACCTAAAAAAATTCAAATTTGGTGTCGTAATTGTACTGACTGACAGAAAAAAATTAGCAGGTCATTCATGCTGCATGATTTAAAAAAAATAAAAAACAGCAACGGCAGAATTGATGTTATCTCTTCCTGCCCTCCAAAAAAAAAGTTCATAAAAGTTTTACAATACATTGTATGTACCCAAAAATGGTACCAATAAAAACAAGCCCTCATACTGCCACGTCCACGGAAAAATAAAAAGTTATGTCTTTTGAAATATGGAGATGAAAATAAAAATAAAAATTGTTGCGTCCTTATGGCCAAGTTAGACCGTGTCCTTAAGGGGTAAATTGTTGTCTGGTGTAAACAGGCAATCGTTTATCATCCAACAACTTTGCAGGGAGTTGAGCGCTTCAGTGACTGAAAAATTCAACAACAAGGGAGCAACAAACAGTCATTTTTGCGCTTTTGCGACTAGTCAGACGATAGTTGCCCGATGTAAAGCCCCCCTTACAGAACTGTACCGCCCTGCTGTTTCCTCTGTCATACCTTGTCTTATCTATATCAGCCTGGATGCACTAAGAAAAGCATTAGTCATGTAGGGCTTCTTCACACGCCACCGTGTTCGCGGAGGTATGTGCACACTCAAAATCTGCGCTTGCTAAACGAAGAGAATAGAGCTTATTTATTCCAAAGGGCTGATTCTCATGAGTGCATTTTGCACAGAAAAAAAGTAAGAGCCGCTCGATCTTTCTGCGTTTTGCGCAGCAAAGGCTTCAATAGGGGTCTATGGGAGGTTCGCAACGGGAAGCTTGAAACACTGCGCCAAACACAGGCAAAAGAACACATCCAGACCTTATTAGGCCTTTTAATCCCCAGGAAGTACGGTACTATGCGCCGACACGCGCATAAATCTACCTCGTTCATGCACAAATATGTTGCGCTTTGGTGAGCGTTTTTGCACATACGCTCGTGTGAATCTGCGCTAAAACTTTAGCCTCGGCAACATACGAGCCTCATAAAGACATCGCCATATGTTTAATAGCGAGAACTGGGGATCAACCTCCAGCCGCTCTGTAATGTATAATTAGAGCAGCTTCACCAAAGATCCAAATGTAGTCTTCTGTAAAAGTTTAATCGGCATGTAATGAAAAGTTTTACAACTCTTTCTCTTGTAATCTACTGTCAAAGGATGGAAAAAATCATTTACATTCAGAAACTGAAAATCTGTCCTGATCTGGTCCTCCTGTATACAACGGATCAGCGTCAGTAAGGGTTTACTCACACGTTGCAATCATTTGGAGTTGTTTTGTAAGATTGGATTAGCTGTGATTAGGCTAAAGCATTACAGGACCTTTCAGACAGGAGGGAATTACATCACAGGCCAGTCAAACCATCAGCTGCGGATTTCCACCCTTAGGGCGCCCACCCACTGGCGATTTTTTTCCCTGCGAAATTCGCAGCATTTTTTTCTCTGCAGGGGTCTATGGGACTTGTAATGTTAAAATCGCAATCGCGCAAAATCGCAATTTACCGCGAAATCGCGATTTTGCGCGATCGCGATTTTAACATTACAAGTCCCATAGACCCCTGCAGAGAAAAAAATGCTGCGAATTTCGCAGGGAAAAAAATCGCCAGTGGGTGGGCGCCCTTAAGGCCTCATGTCCACGGGCTTTAAATCCGCAGCGTTTCTCCCGCACGCGTGATCCACGCCCCATAGGGATGCATTGGACACTTGCAGGTAGTTAAATACCTGCGGATGTCATTTTTCCCGTCAGGCGCAAATCCGCGTGCTGGAAAAAAATGGACATGCTCCATTTTCGTGCGGGTCTCCCGCGGGGACGGCTCCTGCAGGCTTCTATTGAAGCCTATGAAAGCCGTCCAGATCCGCGGAACACCCGTACCAGAATTAAACTCACCTGCCCGGACGATGCGGTTCTTCCCTTCTTCGTGGCCGGATGTTCTTTCTTCGGCCCGGCGGATGTGCCCAGCGCCGGCGTGCCGAGCACATCCGCCGGGCCGGAGAAAGAAGGTCCAGCCGCAAAGGAAGGAAGATTTGCATCATCCGCAGCAGGTGAGTTTATTCTGATTTTTAGGCCTCATGTCCGCGGGGCAGGAGGGACCCGCTACAGATTCTACATGAAGAATCTGTAGCGGGCCTGATTTTCCTTGTGGACATGAGGCCTAAAGGGCTTAAACAGACGAACATATTTTTGTCCCATTACGCATAATGGGACAAAATAAAACCACTGATTCCAATGGTTTTGTTGTCATTATCGGAATTCTTGCTGATTTATATTACTGGCTAAAAAACCTTAGACTTGCCCTATCTTTCCCGTACAGAGCTAATACTGCATGCGAGAAAGATAGGGCAGGACCTAGCTTCCCGCTGTTTTTTTCTAACTCCTGGGCGGAGTTTAAAAAGCTGAAAAAGGTAGGGGGAAAAAAGCGTTCATGCACATTATGTTCCGTACCGCGAGCGTAGTTACGCATACGGCTGTCTGAAACTGACGAAAGGGTAAAAACAAGTGGGTGCATGTGCTAATACGCTCGGCACAGAGGAGCATGCATGGCCCTATAAGTCTCCTCACTCACCTTCTAGGTGCTCTCTTTAAGGAGAGATGATACCCCTCCCGACTCTTGTATATGTGGCACACTGCTACTGTGTGTATGGACTAACTAAGGTTTCCCCGGCACACTAGAGCATTTGGGGCCATGTGCTGTTCTTGTTAATTCACCGGCAATATATTGCCCCATTATAGGGCTGTAAGAACAGGCACGCTGAGGTCTTTCATGTGAACCAATGGTCCGCATTAAGAATATCATTGCATGTCCTAGTCTTCTCTGTATCACCGACCGCACATGGACAGATGTCCGCTCAAGCCTCTTGGACACAACTTGCACACGCGGGAATTGTGCACCCAGCATTTAATAAACTCTCAGCCACATGCCCGGAGCTGTAATCCACAAGTGTGACCCTACCCTAAAAGGTAAAGTTCAGGGCAGCAGAGAGACTATTGCTGGGATGTCTATAATTATCTAGACCCTTGCACTGCAACAAACCCTCAGTTGGGGTCAAGCCTTAAATAATGAATAACTTGAATTGCTACTCTTCCACATTAATATTCATGAGCAAACTACATTCGACATTAATTTAGCCCCAGCCCGTGACTAATAAGTGGTTAATTGCAAATTTCACATGATGTTCACCTCACCTTACCCTTAACCTCAGCCCTCTACCTATATCCCACACGCCAGACGGATACAGATCTGATGCCTATGGGAATGTTCGTATAAATATTCAGAGGGTGCGCTGCTGCGTTTGTGCGTTCTCCAACAAGACAAATGAGAAGTTTATGGCAAGTGCAGGTTCCTACAGGTGCGGGAAGAACACAACAAGCTCCATGCATGTCAGCCTGTGGTTTAGGTTAAGATTAATGAAAACCTTACTTAGGATAATTATGTTTACAATAAGATTACAAGAGTCTTTTCACAAGGTAGAGCGTAGCCACAGGGGATCAGGTTAAACCAATTATTTGACTTTTCCAAGCCCCTTTCTCAGCCGTATCAATGAAGGAACCGCTGAAGAGTTGGAGAATTTGTTAGAACATTGAGGACAAACAGTTTCTGCAAGTTTCCTTTAGTTGTGGTGAGCCTTCTCCGAGTGCGGAAAGATGTCTTTCGCCCACAGTTACCACGTAAAATACAATCCCCGAAACACGTGGCATAAATCACATGATCCTTTACATTTTTGCATAAAGATGTAATCATTATTTTTGGAGAATTTCCCCTAAAATGCAAAAAGTTCAACTGAAAATAGGAATCTTTTAGTCGTCCTGATCTATAGAGTGCTTAAAAGCTTCTTCTGAACCGACTAGTTGATCTATTGTAGATTATTCTGGAAAAGACTGATGACCAAAATGGACAGTATTATACTGGAGCTCCAATCTTTCATTCTCCTGTAATAGTAAATCTCCCTAAGATCAGTTTCACACAAGCATATTTCACATGTGCATTGACCAGAACATCGTAGATGATGGTTTGAATTTGGGTCAGTTGACCCAACGAAGGACTGGGACACTCATCACTTATTGTGAGTACATAAGAGTGCCAATAATAGAGTCAACCTAAATATGCAACGAAAGAATGGCAGGGAACGTATAAGTATTTATAGATGTAGCAATCGTTAACATGACCGGTGCAGCGTGATAACTTGATTTACAGCATTGTAGTGCGTTGAAGTAAAAATGACCTTCTGGTTTTTGTCCTTTTTTTCAACTGATGACCTATCCTTCCGACACCGGATCATGTAACATGGATCCACTCTGGTTAGGTATTCGGTAGTTGATCCACGGGGATCCACAACTTGGGATCCCCGTCCATCAGTTGATCAGTGTAGTGGGACTGGACTATTGTCATCAGTGGTCAGGGCAGGAAGTGAAAGCGCTGGCTCCACTCCCATTGAAATCAATGGGAGTGCTGTGCTTCTATTACACTCCAACCTGCTGTTATGGACAGGATCGGATGATATCCTAAGAGTTGTACTTTGTATCAAGGACAGAGACTGTCCTGTCACTGTTAGCAACCACCGAGAGGGGCTGTGTCTCATTACTGTATGTAGCCATCAAGTTCGTGTCTGCTATGAGAGACTGTAACCACATGCTTGTTGTTTCAAACTGAGTAAACTGCTCTTCAAATTAAACCTTGCCAAGTTTGTTAATCACTATGCCATCTACTAGTGAAGTATCAAGTTAAGGGTCATAGGCTACACTCAGAAATTTGCCAATTCGGCTATTATGGGGCCCCTGGAGAGAGAAAGTTCAGCCCAGAGTATGCCATAAGTGCCCAATAGGTATGGATCTCAAAATCCCTGTTCACCAATTCAAAATTGCTGTTTATTCCATTGAAATTAATGGCGGGGTGGTTGTGTGCGTCTTTTGGAGTTATCAGAACAGCCGAGTGCTGTTAGCTAGTGGCATGAGGGATGGAGACCATTCACACTTAAAGAGGTTGTCCCATCTGAATACCCCTTTTTCTATTACCCTATTAGGGCAGATGGCCTTCACAGATGGTCACTCATTCGATACCCTCTCTATGAGCAGGGTCAATGTAAAGAGTAGCTTTACACTGTAAGACTGAATTTGACCATATTAAAGGGCTTGTCCAAGGAAGCAAAATTACCTGGAACCTTTACTTTCTCCCTAGTTCCAACACTGGATCATCCAGTATGGACCTACTCTGTGCCCGTTATGTCATCACAGGGAATGGCTGTTTGTCTCATCTTTATAACTAAGCAGCACCGTTTTCTGTCATGGTTGAAGCAGAAACAGAGAAAGGGAATGGCTTAGAAATGAGTCAAACAGCCAGCCCCTTGCAATGATGTGATGGCCAGAGAGTGAGTCTATACCATGTGATCCAGTGTTGCAACTGGGACTAAAGAGAAGGCTCCAACACCGCAGATCCAGGTAAAAATAATAATCTTTATTTGTATAGCGCCAACATATTCCGCAGCGCTTACAAAGACAGGGGGAATACAGAAAGACAAAAGTGCAAAAATTACAGAACCACGGTTACATAGTAATCATTTGATGGAAACAATAGGGGTGAGGGTCCTGCTCCAACGAGCTTACATACTACAAATAGTGGGGTGATACAGAAGGTAAAGGGGCTGCAGATGTGCACGGTATGGTGGGGTGGAGAGTGAGGGATGCTATACACAGACAATGGTCAGACATTTAGCCGTGTGACGGCAGAAGCAGTATGACTGCAGGAGCTGTTTATGATGGCTAGCAGGGATTGCAGTCAGTAGGTCAGGGAGCATGTTATCAGGCAGAGTACAGAGGGGTTTGTTTAGGGAATGCGGTATGCCTCCCTGAAGAGGTGCATTTTTAGAGCACGTCTGAAGTTCTGCAAATCCTGGATTGCTCGGGTCGCCTTTGGTAGTGCATTCCAGAGGACTGGTGCTGCTCTGGGGAAATCTTGGAGACAGGAATGAGAAGTTTGAATTAGAGGGGTGCGCAGTCTAGTTTCGTTAGCAGAACGGAGAGCCCGGGCTGGGTGATGGATTGAGATGAGGGAAGCAATATAGGCTGGCGCTGTGCTGTGGAGGGCTTTGTGGATGAAGGTAGTGAGTTTGAATTAAATTCTGTGTTTAACGGGCAGCCAGTGCAGTGACCGACACAGGGCAGAGGCGTCCGAGTAGCGGCTGGACAGGAAGAGGAGCCTGGCTGCCACATTCAGGATGGATTGGAGAGGGTAGAGTCTGGTGCAGGGAATGCCGATCAGCAACGAGTTGCAATAATAGAGTTTAGAGTGGATGAGGGCAACAATAAGCGTTTTTAGTGCGTCTACGGTGAGAAAAGAGCGGATTTTTGCGATGTTCTTGAGGTGCAGCTGACATGTTCGGGCCAGAGATTGGATGTAGGGGGTAAAGGAAAGATCGGTAGTGAATATGACCCCAACGCAGCGGGTGTGCTTTCTGGGAGTTACGGTGGCGGCACACACTGAGATGGAGATGTCAGGATGAGGTCGGTTAGTAGATGGTGGAAACGCCAGTAAGTCAGTTTTAGAGAGGTTTAGTTTTAGGTAGAGAGAGGACAGTGTTAGAGACAGCGGGCAGACAGTCGGTGATGTTTTGCAGGAAAGGTGCAGAGATGTCACGGGAAGAGGTATATAGCTGGGCGTCATCAGTGTAGAGATGGTATTGGAGGCCAAAAATCCTGATGGTTTGTCCAATAGGGGGCTGTGTAGATGGAGAAAAGGAGGGTGCTGAGGACCAAGCCCTGGAGGACCCCAACAGCAAGAAGTAGAGGTAGAGCCAGCAAAGGAGATGCTGAAAGAGCGGTCAGATAGGTAAAAGGAAAACCAGGAGAGAGCAGTGTCCTTTAGGTCGATGGAGCGAAGCATACTGAGGAGAAGTTGTAGGTCAACAGTGTCGAATGCTGTGGAGATCACCCCTCGATTTGGCTGTCGTTTGATACCCTTGTAAGGGCAGTTTCTGTCGAGTGTTGGGGCCAGAAGCCAGACTGTAGGGGGTCAAGGAGAGAGTTCTCTGATAGGTAGATTACAAGGCGGGAGTAAACTAGGAGTTCTAGTAGTTTGAAGGGGAGATTAGAGATGGGTCAGTAGTTGGCAGCATCAGTCGCATAAAAAGGTGGCTTCTTTAGCAAGGATTCTTTAGGTAAAGATTTTGCCTCCCTGGACAATCCCTTTAAGTTCCGCTTCTGTTTAAATTCACATTATTTCCCTAAACAGTATTGCTCTTGACAATCCCATTTAAAAAAGAGGACTGAGTCCAACTTCTGTACCCTTGGCTATACATATATAATGCATGGATGTAGTGGGTTGGACAAAGTGGAAGAGCACCTCTCACTGTTCTGACTCATAGAACAGAATCTTTAGTGGAAGACTCCTCATATGCATCCACATGCTCTAACAAAGTAAATACACAGAGGCTGTCCTCATAAGACAACACCTTTAAAACAACCCTTTAGTTGTGTCCTGTCTGTCCTGCCAGTTCTGCTCCAATTTTTTGGCTGTCCAAGATGGCAGCTATAATTTTCTATCGAACTAATGCCAAATATGCACTGCTCTCTGGCTAGTGCTGATCATATGAGCAGCACTGACCAATCAGAAAGCAGGTATAGTGCACTGGTATTCTAACATTACCAATGTACTATGGGAATAAGGTGGTCTGAAAATTATGTTGGCCATCTTGGATTATGGAAATAGGACCCAAAACTACCAGATTGGAAACGGCAGAGAAGAAATAGTGCAGGTAATACCCGCCTTGCCCCTTGTATCCCAAAAACTGAAGGCACACTTTAACATCTGAATGACCCATCAAGACCTCAATGACCATAATACATTTTTTTTCTTATGCTTATAAGTATGGTTAAACAATTGCTTTGGTGCCCGGAACCTGCATTCATCACAATTTTATAACATTAATTCCTATGAGCTGCAAAATGCGGAATGAATTACAATGAGGACCTTTGGAGAGATAATTTGCATCAAGGAAAAATCTTTCAGGGCCAAATCCAGGAAATCTGTCTAATGGTTTCTGGCCAGAAGCTTTAAATTACGCATATTTGTTAAACTATACACACAGTAGTAAATTAAATTGTATTACTCTGCTCAAGACCTTCCCTAATACTTCTTGGCATCTATGAAACTGCAGGAGTCGAACTCCAAACAGGGACAAGCAGATGTTTGCCAGCAATGTACATTTTCACGGTATAGACTGAATGTCTGGAGAACAGGGATATCTCGGGGACGTTCACCTTTCCAGTAGTGTTAAAGGGGTTCTACGGGATAAGAAAAACATGGCTACTTTCTTCCAAAAACAGTACCACACCTGCCCACAGGTTAAGTGTGGCAGTGCAACTCAACCTCATTCCCTCCAATGGAGTGGAACTGTAATACAGGGTTCACCCCATGTGCAGGTGTGGTTATTTTTCTGGAAAAAAAGCATCCATGTTTTTTTAACTCCTTTAACACCAACAAGCAGTGCTGCGCTTAGGTTAGATGGCACCCTCTGCGGAATTTTTTGAGCACTCCCCTATAAAAAAAAAAGCAATATATATTGGACTGATAGGCAGTCTGCCTATATTCAAATGTATTATACAGTATAGAAGTCTAAGACTTTGTGAGACAGTGACTGACAAAGTGCTGGAGGGCGGATATGTGCCACCGAGCGGCCTGGGCTCGGTGGAGGAAGCCAGCATTTGTGTGTCAGTAACACTAAGTTACTGACACAATGTAGTTTTGTAAGTGGCTCCAAGCCGCATAGTCCGGGCCGGCTTTTCCTGGAGTGGCCAAAGCGAAGGGTGGGATGGCCACTCCCACGTACCAGGTGAGGCTGGTAACAGGCCTCATAAAAACCTGGGCCTGCAGGTCTTGAGGGACACATTGGCTGAGAGAGCCAGAGAGCCAGAGAGAGGGCTCAGTGGAGCTAGGAGCCCGGCTAGCCCAGTGTGTGGCTGAGAGGCCCCTAACCTCCACACCTAGAAGAGGTGTATGGTGAGACCTCTGCAGGTCTGAGGACCGGACTGGCTGTGTGCAGCAAGAAGTATTCTGACAGTGAGTAGTCAGGACCGAGCATATGTATAGTGAGTGCTCAGACGAGCAGGTGTTTATTTCTGTTTTGTTTCGTTTATGCTGCAATAAACCCAGGCAACGCCTGGACTAAAGAACTTTATTGCCCGGTGTCACTGTCTCTGGCCGCGGATGCCCACGCTGCTACCTATCCGAAACACTAGTCCCTCACAACTTATAGAGTAATACATTAAGGGAGGTGCCTCTCGTGAGATGTAACCTTTGAGTCGCTTCTTACAAGTTGATAAAATTTCCATCAAGCTGTTTCTTACAGTAATGTTCCAAAAAATAGCGGTGAGTTTGGAAAAGCAAATGAAGTGCAAAATCGTTATAACTATAATTTGCATAAATGCAAATGCACTGAAAATACTTGACTTTGAATTACTGAATTAATATTTAGTGACATAAGCATTGTTTCTGAGAACTGCTTGACATCTGGGGTCTACCAACTTCTGGAGCCTCTGAGCAGATATTCCAATCCAGGAAGATTGTTCTACATTCCACAGCTCTTTTGTATTTTTTTATATTGCCTCATAAACCGCATTTTTGATGTCCCACAATGGGATTGAGGTCAGGGGATTGGGTTGGCCACTCCATTACCTCAATCCCGTTTGTCTGTAAGTAAGATGTTGTTCGCTTACTGGTGTGTTTTGGGTCATTGTTATGTTGAAACACCCCTTTCAAGGGCATTTCTTCTTCTGCATATGGCAACATCTCCTCAAGTATTTTGATATATTTAAACTGATCCACGATCCCTCGTATGCAATAAATAGGCCTAACACCATGATATGTGAAACATCCCCATATCATGATGTTTCTACCAATATGCTTTACTGTCTTCACAGTGTACTGTGACTTCAATTCAGTGCTCAGGGGTCATCTGACATACTGTCTAGACCCAAAAAGAACAATTTTGCTTTCATCAATCCACAAAATGTTGCGCCGTTTCTCTTTGGGCCAGTCAATGTGTACCTTTACAAATTTCAACCTATACAAGGTAATGTTTTTTTTTTTCAGCAAAGGGGCTTTGCGGGGAGTTCTTGCTGGTAACTTGGCTCCGCTTAGTCGTTTGTTGCTTGTAGCAATACTCACTGGTAAGTTCAGATCTTCTTTGATCTTTCTCGAGGTCATCGTTGGCTGAGTCTTTACCAATTTGGCTATCCTTTGTTCCATTCGAACAGTAGCTTCCTTCAGGTTTGGCTTACCACTTCAAGGCATTTGAGATCGTTTTAGCTGAACAGCCTATGACTTCTGTACTTCTCTCCTCAGTATTTCAGAAGGAAATGCACTATAACCAACATGTGCAACATTTGCTGCTCTCCTACTTTGAATAAGGGCCAAAATTAACACCTATTATTCCACAGAATTAATGACTTCACCACTTATTTTGAAAACGCACCTTTCAATTAATGATTTAATTATTCAGAATGAGACCCTGTTTCTTACTATGTGGAAATATCACTTCATTATGACACATCAAAAAATTTTTAGAAAGCGCATTTACACTTTAGGCCTCATTCACACGGGCGATGCAATTTTCGTCTGGCCTCATCGCGGCCGAAAAATGCATGAACGACAAGAAACCGTGGCTAAAGTTTGAATTTTTTCGCACGGCCAGGTGTGACATTTAGACAGCGCAACCCAGAATTCTTTTGGCTTGCATTAAATGTCAGCATGGCTCAATAGCTGTTGCTAAACTCCCTTGCCCTGCCTTTGACGACAGCTCCCATAGAAGCCTATGGGAGCCGCTAGCTGATCACGGCCGAAAGATAGGGCAAGACCTATCTTTTCTGTCCACGTTACAACATCGGCCGGCGTATTCGGCCGCAATGTCCTATTATCGCTGCCTTGATGTTTTGAAGCAACTGAAAATCGTCCATCTGAAAGAATACATTGGAACCCAATGGTTCAGATGGTCTTGATTTTCGCCCAATGTTTTATCACGGCAAACTAGCTGTGATAAAACGCTCGTGTGAATAAGGCCTTAAAGTAGAAACATATTTCTTTCTGGAAGACCCTATGTGTCTGTACATTACACAGACAGCCAATTGATTTCAATCGCCACATGTAATACTTCATTTCTCCTGTAGAGGCACTGCAGGGAAATGAAATACTTGCCGCCAGATTTATACAACAATTACAGCTGGTCACTGAGGCTTTCAATAATCAGTATACTAACAGGGACTCCTCGAAAAGACGATACATTTACTCTAGAATATGATTTAGATGAGAAATCCCTCCTTAGTAGCATTTTATCCATGAATTATTCCGCTAACCCTGACAAATATTAAATAAACCAGCTTGTGGAAATTTCTGTGGAATATATAATTGTGATAGAGTAAATGCAGCTAAATCCATGTAAGTAACCACAGAATTATACTCATTTTCATCAGTCTTGACTCATTGCGGGTTCTAATTAAATACATCCTCAATGGGAAATGTTACACAATTAGTCGTAATAACTGTATAAGATACCGGTTGCTATGACAATAAAGAAAATCTTTTTGTAAAATAACACATTTGTTTTCCATTTTCAAGAAATTAGATATATAGCTGACTTATTAGTTTGCCTTTTTGTCCCTGGTTCATCTTGGGGTCTGTGTATCCAAGCACATTATAATAGATTGTACAATTCCTACCTTTTAGATGATCCCCTAACAAAAAGCTGATCAGAAAGTGCCCCCCCTACCCCTTCCCGTGCTGGGACTCCCAGCGATCAGCTGTAATCTGTGATGGGCCAATGGAGGCCATAAAGCAATTTCCCCTTTTTGACCCTGTTGGGAGACCCCAGTGCAATTGCCCCTTTTTGACCCTGTTGTAATCCTTCCATATAATCATTGCCATTTTTTCCTACCAACTATGACTTCCTTTTGAACACGCCCCACGGAGGTGAATGGTAGTAATTTCTAAAAAATAAGGAAGGTTAACGATAGATTTTTCCTGAGCTTTACCAGCTCTCTGGAATGCACTACCCCAGGCAAGCAGGTTAATTCCCAACGATACAGCAGATGGAGTAACCAAAGCGTACAATATTTATTTATAAACACAGGAAAAGAAATGAATGAAAATATAGCAATAATGGTTATGCGATTGAACTTTTACTTTCAAATATCTTATAGCTAACTACAGCTAACCATATCCTAGTATTAACAATACTCTATACACAATATGTAATAATGCTGAAAATCAGGAGCAATGGTGCAGTACAACAATCAGTTCAGTTGCACTGAAATACA
This sequence comes from Eleutherodactylus coqui, assembly GCF_035609145.1. Taxonomy (NCBI): domain Eukaryota; kingdom Metazoa; phylum Chordata; class Amphibia; order Anura; family Eleutherodactylidae; genus Eleutherodactylus; species Eleutherodactylus coqui. The sequence goes on along the minus strand of NC_089837.1, from coordinate 55,164,922 downwards.
AATCCCATAATACACAGTTCATCTTTAAAGGGTTAACGCTCTATTCTAATCAATGCAGTCTAATTGGAAACACGGGGTTCGAACTCACTTGAAAACGTCTAGCTGCCAGCTCACATACTATCCTCTGTGTAATATCTCAATCCGGAAGAATAAGAACCTGAGTAATCCGAATGAGTATAAACAAAAGAAAGACACCATTGGAGTCAGCGGGGCCATGACTCAAAACTATATAGCTAGCTCCACTGACATGAGGATATCACAGGTCCTCTTTAAGCAATGAGCAGTGAGATACCCTCAGGTATTAGGAATAGGGAACCAGTGTTCAGGCATTGGCGCAAGGGGATTGACCGCGTAGCAGTCTATGCCCGTGTCATTCTTTTTGTTGGGAACTTCTTTATTAACATAGCAACTCCATTTCTGGTGCTCAGGCATGGTTCAGAGGTACTGAGGATGCAAGTGGTTACATCAATAACTCAACATCTCTAATCTTGACCTTCAGAGACATTGCGACTTCCTCGGCGTAGTCTGCATGGACTACAGTGGTTGAGTCTAGCACCGCTTGTTATGCTCTTGGTTGATGAGGCCTACGGGAAGTACTCAGAAAACCACTCATCTGCTCCACTAATTGCAACTACACAGTTGCTGCCCTATATATCATCTCTGCCTCCTGCGAGACTTCCGCCATGCATCCCTATTATTTTCTCGCCTGTCATCCTCTCACAGCAGCACGATTATTTGAGTATTATATGACTGTTTTATAGGGTAGTTTCACATCTGTGGCAGGGGTTACAGTTTTCTGCTTCATTTGGGGAGCACGAAAGGGGAATTCCCTGGCCAAACAGCTCTGTCTTATGATGGAACTAAACAGCACCGAATGAACCGCATTGACTATAATGTAGTCCATACCCTACCTGCTCAGCTCCCGGCTTTTAGCCAGAAGTAAAAGCTCTGCATTTTGTGCCGGATGTGCGATGGAACCTCCGAGCGGAGGTCCCAGCGCGGATGTGAAGCCACCCTGATTTGACCACTATTTCGTGAGAGCAAAACAGAGACCTTCCGTAGAAAACTTGGCTCCAGCCGGTTGAATTACTAAAGCCTACAGTATATCATGAATGTGTAATTTCTATGGATACTTTTACGAGAGCTGTAATATTTACAAACAACACAGCCTCATGATCTCCTGCTTATCTTGGCCGGCCCCCAGGGAACAGACAGGATTGCTTTATAGGACTCGTTTTATGAAAATAATAGAAAAAAGTTTAAAAAAAGACAATAAAAAATTTACAATATCTGCCCATCAGCTCAAGCCTTTAAAAAATTCTTCATAGTGAGAGCCTCTAGGACAGTAGATTAAGCATGTTACTCTATTGTATTTTGGCAGGATTTGTTACAGAAGTCCTGCTTTACATTAGAAGACATGTGGCTTGAGTTTAGCATTATCATGAAAATGAAATTACCACTTTAGAAAAGTCAAGTTATTTTGGAAGTGTAAACCCTAGGTCAAAGCCCACCAGAATTCCTAGGCTGTTTCGGTAATGTCTTTACAAAAGTCCATGACTGCCAAAAAGACAATTGTCCTTTAGGGCTGATTTATTTTTGGTCCCTCTACATGTCTTAGGATGAGCAAATCATATGTGCTCATGGAAAAAGCTTAATGCATTTGGGCACGTTTCCACCGGATTATATCCTTGGATGACTTTGGGATGCGATGAAGATGAATGGAAAAGTCCCAGACTTTTTGTAGACTTCAAATACATTGTAATGTAACCCAGGACGTGGTTGAATACAGGACGTACATATCAGTTTATCTTTCCTACTAAATCCTGATATTTTTTTTATGTGAAATAATAAGCAGATGATAATGCATCTTGATAATTTGGCCTGGGTAATTTATCAGTAATAGTAGGGCTATGTCAGTGATTTAGACAACTATGTACGAGCGGGGTAAAGGATAATTGGCTTTATTTAGATGTCTACCACAGCTAATGTAGAATACAGATAAAAGCCTTGAAAGGAAGGTCGGTGAAACAAGGACAGAGCTTATTCCAGGCAGGCATGGATGTTGGAGAGTGCATTGGGTAGCGCACTGAACAGGTTCGTCGGCTCCCTCTCATCATATGCAACTTTTTAACTTTGGAGGAAAGTAGGTGACTACTGAAAACACTGATACCCTTAGGACCATCATTAGGGGTCTATTACCTAGGTGCATCTGCTGCCCCTACTAGATAGGACACCATTGATGCCACTCTTTGGCACTCAAGGCTTGCAGTCATCGACAATCTTAGAAGGGTTAAGCCAAGATGCACAACCCCTTTGCCAATGCTGCGAGCAATCAATCGATCGCTCCAAGTCCAGCTCCCGGCAAACAGCTGATTTTTCTGGGGAGCCTGACTGCTTTTTTTGAGCGGCTGGTATATAAAGGGGAGTCCTGATTGGGGCACCCTGCTCTGTGACGTTCATGTGCTCTAATAGGGCATATCTGAAGTGGTGCAATCGGGCGGGGTGGCAGGGAGTAGGGCCCAAAGGGGTTTGACTCTGGTCTCTTATCGGCTGACAAGGACCGTCAGGGCTGACTGTATTGGCTACAAGTCTACGGACAGTCTTACTGCCTTTTGTTATCACCTCTCGCATTTATGCCCCAGTGCAGATGGTACACCTCATTGAGCACAACTACTTACCTCTTATGGAACCACCCTGATGTCAGCACAGAATAAAGCAGACACCACATTGCTGGAAACTTTCTTTACTAATTACTGCAGAAAAGTCTGAGAAGTTTCAGCAGGTAAAAACACAGTGGCATCAAGTGGTGTTTCCGTTTCTATAGTAGAAGGGTCGCCTCTTCCACAAATACTCGCCAACGCTCTCTTTATGCCTAATTCTGGACCAGTATGTAATGTGGGTAGCATTGTCCCAAAACTGGAACCTGTTCAGTCTCTCCTCTGTCTCTCTGCCGCGGTTTTCTCCGCCTGGTGCACTTCTGATCTCTCCAACTCACACTTTTCTGGTTCATTCGCTAACTTTCTTGCTGCCACTTTTACAAAGAACAACCACTTAGGCTGCTTTCAGGCAGCTGAGAAAATCGTGCAAGGTTTGTGCGATGTGAGATGCACGAATATGAACCCCTATCGGAACGCTTTGGAACGCTACGTCCATTGTTTTCAATGGGGCTGAAAAACACATCACATGGCAATGTGATGCGATGCGAGGTTTCGGACGTGTCTTTCAACTACTGATCGCTACTTTCCTGAAGTGATCGGAGGTATTTTTGACATAAAAACGCCTCGCATCCACGGGGACATCACATGTACGTGAGCGAGATATCAGACCGAGTTTCACAGCCCAATATCGTGCTCACCTGTGTGAAATTAGCACGCAAAAAAGCCTTCTTCATAGTGCAAACACATTGCGCTGAGTCGCGCACAATTGGGCATACGCCCGTGTGAAGGAGCCCTTGTTTAGACATTATATAGCATTGTTATCACTGTGATTACTTTATGCATGGGGCTATTATTCGAGCACTGTATGTCGGTCTTAGAGCACAATATGGCAGTAATTTTTAATGCACTGTACATTATATTATTTTCGCTGTGCATGATAGTTGCAGCACTATGTAATATTTATATTTATCAACTACATGGATGCATTTGACCACTTTATTGCATTATTTGGGAAACATACCGTACGATACTTGTAATTAGGAATAGTTATTTTATACACTGTACATTATAGAAGCAGCCGAGGGTACTAAACATGGCATCATAAAACATAGGGCTCACCCTGGATACCTTTATTTTGCAAGGGACTATTCACTCTAAAGATGTTGGGAAGCCAGTATATAAAAAATTGTACTTAGTTGCCAACTGTCATATAATAGAGTAAAAAAGTTGCTAATTCCCAAACAGAAAAATAGTAAAGTAATAAGAAAAATAAAAAATCTAGTCTTAAATAGATTGGAAAAGTTGGATTTTACTGCAGCTCCCAAATGGAACTGCTATTAGACTGCTACTTGTTAAAAACCCACCTCTCAAGTTCCATTATGGCATCAGGCCCTGATACATAGAAGATAGGGGCCCATGGCAAACATCAAAGTGGGCCCGTTGTTATGGTGCTAGATTTGTCTACTGAGGACACAAGCACTTGGTATTTTTTTACCTCTTCACATCTTTTCCATGATTCTTGGTTGAACTCTTCGTTCCCTTGCTTAGTATAGAGCAGTATGTCTGGAGAAGGGAGACCTCCACTGGTTCTGACTACCAAATAGAAAATGGGATTGGACCAAGCTGCAATGGGACGTCTTTCTTCAGGGGCCCCGTAGCATCTGATGATTTGCAGGTACTGCTTGTTAGTTATTTACTGCTTAGAAAGACATTACAGTAAATCCGAGATGTATATATCCCAAAAAGGCTCTGCAACAGACAGAGAGCTAGGCAGGTTTGGGACCAGCAGTGAGAAGTGATGGGGTTTATGCTAGTTTTCCAGAGATCTGTAAAGTAAGAGAATTTGCTTTATGAGCTTGTAGCCCATGCGGCCCCCCAGAGTCACACCGACAGCTGCTCTTCCTGGCACCATCAGCAGGTAGATGATTGACAGCACTGCTCACAGCTAAGGTCAGCAACAAACAGATGGATTATCAATTATCTGCTGGTTCTACAGAGACCATTGAAGATCTGTAGGAACTTGGAGACCGTGTCACCAACACAGCTGCATCTGGAGGATATGTAGAGAGGCAGTAGACTGTTATGAGCATTCTGTGGTTTTTCGTGCTTTATTAAGTCCATAGGAAATTGGTTCATGCAGTTATGAAGCTGAATGAAGCAATCTAACAGATACATCGTTTCAAAAAACTGCATTAGACGCGCTTGCGCAGTCCGGTCTTCTCCCTGGTGAATGGGGCCGCTCGTGCCGGAGAGCTGGTCCTCGTAGCTCCGCCCTGTCACGTGTGCCGATTCCAGCCAATCAGGAGGCTGGAATCGGCAATGGACCGCACAGAGCCCACGGTGCACCATGGAAGAAGACCCGCGGTGCATCGTGGGTGAAGATCCCGGCGGCCATCTTGCTAAGGTAAGAAAGAAGTCGCCGCAGAGCGGGGATTCGGGTAAGTACTAAACTGTTTGGTTTTTTTAACCCATCCCTTGTGTTTGTCTCGCGCCGAACGGGGGGCCTATTGAAAAAAAAAAAAACCCGTTTCGGCGCGAGACAACCCCTTTAATGCACTGATTGGCAGACCAGGTAATGTGTAGAATGGAGAGTGAGTCTGGGATCTATGTGAGGCATGCAGTGGAGATGACTTGGTGCAGCTGTCCGAGAGAAGATGCCACTGAGAGACTTGGTGAGCTGTCTACCTCTGCCTGAGCAAACGCTGTGCTCAGGGAAGACTTATAGGTGCAAAGCTGCAAGAAGACATGCTGCAGAAGCATAGAGACTGCGGTAAGGTCACAGCTACTAGAACTGTGATGCAGTACAACACGACAGAGTGACACATCAGCGTAATACATTATTGTAAAGCTTATTGAATCGGAAGCTGCCATAACCTGGATGACCAGTCATTACCAACACAGTATCAGAGAAAAAGGGAACCAAGTTCAATAAAAAACCAAGTGTGCACACACAAGTAAATAGGGACAGACAGTAAGCAGGCCTGCTAGAAAGACACAGAGACATTTCATGCAATACAGTCAGGCACAAGCACACTTATTGACAATTCTACATTGCTGGAGTAAGGCTAAGCTGTGCTGAAACTTTCTACCAAACACACATCAGTTTGCCTTCCGCAGAAAAAGTCCATGGACGATTCCTTTGTCAGATGACTGTGTGCGGCGAACAGCCACCTTCCAGTTAACACTTTCTGCAGAAACAAGGTAGAGCTCATTGCATGGAGAAAGTTACTGTAATTGTGTTCACTAACCGTGAATTGTTTAATGTGCATGCTAAGTCTTATAATAGTTAGTTAGCATTAGTCAGGACTGTAGAACGAAATGTTTAATTTTTGCAACATTTACCAATATTTGACTATCCCTTCTTAAATATATCTCCCTGCTGTAATTAGTTGTAGCAAAAATCTATTTGTTTGTACGTCTGGTGTCCGCCTCGTATCCTGAACTCTATGCCGTCCCCCCACCTTCTGCGACAGACACAAAGCTCTGGTTGGCATCATTAACAGAATACATCTTAAGGCTAAATTCACACAGGGCGTCTGAAGTGCAGATAAAATTACATCAATTATCGCATTTTGTTTTGCCGTAATTTGATACAGTTACGTCTTTTTCGGGTGTTTTTTAACTGCATCTCAACCACTCCATGTAAACACAGCCTAAGTCACTGTGGCTGCATTTACCTGCATTCTTATATGAAACCTCACATAATACCATCATGATGAATAGTGCAAGAAGACACCTCTGCTACATTTTTCATTCATTCTTGACATCCACAAATAGAGAAGACTTCAACAGATGTTAACTTACCCAGACAAGCAAACTCAGTTGAACTTGATAGTAGTTTAACGCACCTCATCGAAATTAAAAGTACCCATAACCCACAACAGAGGGCACCAGAGTCCTAGTCGGGACAGCTAGGGAAGGAATTCTGGCCTGGACAGGAAGTGAGACTAGAGTCTGCCAGTGCACATATGAGGAGAGATAGTGTGTGCCGTACTGTCAGAGCAGAGCGAAGTTAGCAAAGTCGCCAAGGTGTAGAACCAGAACCATTAGGGGAGAAGATACAGCCTTATGGTCATAGTGCAGAGTATCGGTAGTGCTTTCTCAAAAGCAGCTGAATATAGTGCTACTGGTCACAAGTGGATAACAAGGGGGCTCAGGAACAGATACGTAACAGCAGAACTGCTGGGCAAGCTAGGCTAGTCTTATCCTCAAAGCAGACGCCCATAGAAAAGTGCACCTGGTGTATGCAAAAGCTGATGAAAGAAGGACTTATTCAAGGATATGCATACATTTATAAGTTGTCTGCAACAGGCTCTTCAGACATGCAGAGTGAAACGTAACCCCAGTTTGAATCTGTTTGTCACCATCCACTTGGATCTTACCACAGCACTGTAAAGCATGGTGGCGGAAATATGATTTGGGGCTCTTGTGCTACTTCAGGGCCTTGGCAGTTCACCCTCATTCAAGCCGCTATGAATTCTTCATTGTAAAAAAGGATAATATCAGACCATACTGTTAGAAGATTGAAGCTCAGCAGAAAGTGCACCTTACAACATTATACTGACCCGAAACATCCCAGTAACTCCACCATGGGATGGCTGAAAAAAGAAGGTTTCTTGCCAAATCAAAGCCCAGATAAAAATCACATCAAGATGCTGAGAGAGTAATTTATACTAATCCACACATGCTGTGCCCATCTAAGGTTGGATGACGCCCTTTATAGAATTTCTTTTGGTGCCCTCATCATAGAAAAAAAACAATATATATGCACAGGTAGGCAGTCTGCATGTATTCCATTTGTGTAGAAAGCAGCAAGATTGCCGAAAGAATACAACACTACAACTAAGCTGATAACATAAATATAGTACCTGAACCAAGCTTATAACATAAAAACAGCACAGAATGATGCCCAGTACATAAATACAGCCCCAGAACCAAGCTCATAAGATGAATACAGCATCATACCCAAACTCAGAATATAAATACAGCACTAGAATCAAGCTTAGTACATAAATACAGCACCAGAATGAAGTCCATAACATAAATACAGCACCACAACCACATCATAACATAAATACAGCAATGGAGCCTAACTAGTAACATAACTACAGCACGAGCCAACCTCAGTACATAGATACAATACTAGAACAAGCTCAAAACATAAATACAGCATCAGAACCAAACTCCTAATATAAATACAGCACCAGAACTAAACTGAAGACATACAGTAGTAGAACTATGAGACTGTGTTACGGTGCTGATGGGATGATACCTTGGAACATCAGAGGGGAGGAAATAGAGCCAGGAGGAGGATGATTCATCTACTTCCACAAAATGATGCTGCACAGAAGAAGAAGATCATCGACCACAGCCTACATCCACTTGGTGCCTCCCTTACAAGGTCGTGGCCAGTACCCTGTGCACCCGCAAAGTTACATGTAGCTAAGGCTGGCCACACACTCATGTAGGAAACCCCTAAAACTCCTCAAAGCTTAAAAAATATTCCAAGTAAATACTTTCTAAAGCTTGTTTTTGGAGAAAGAGGCTATACAAAAAATATAAGGGAAAGGGGTTACTTACTTTTTTCCATAGAAGGAAAAAGTTTGTTCAGTTTCATTACCTTTTACTTCATATACTGTTTGTATTACAAACTTTATATAGGGGTACTTCCTTTTTCACATGACTTTATGTATTAACCAGGCCGGTTACTAGTTGTTTCCCTCCCTTGATGTCTAAGTAACTCCTGTGGCTTCTTGTTGCAAGTCACTCTGCTCATTGTTCTCTATCAATCTATGGAACAACGTAGAAAATCCCAGAGATCAGTATCTGTGTCTAGAAATAAATCAGGAAAGAAATAAAGACATCCGATTGGTAGCAGTTCCTGTAGTGCTCCGGGGACCAGGAATGTAACGTGCTCATTGTGGAAATTTATTACAGAGGATTGTGGGACATGTGTAGTCTAGACCCCATTCACGGTTTCACCTTCCCGAAGCATGACTGCAAGCTATGGAAGTTCTGTGGCTTCTGCGCCTGTCTCATGAGACTCGTTGTGCAGGAGTGATTGTACTTGTGATATCCACACATGTCTAAGTTACGGAAATCACACTGAACAACCACGTCCATAGTTATAATATGCATTGTGGCTTTTTAATTACCCAGTATACGGATAATAAGTTTAATATTCAGTTTATTTTCCTTTAAAGAGGTATCACCATCACTTAATGCTGCAGGATATACGATAACATTTGGTGGGGGTCTGCCTGTTCCCATTTGTTGCCTTGTAGTAGTTCCCTGCATAGTAAGTGGCCTGCAGTGACACTAAGCAGTGAAGGAAGAATGGAAGCTCAGTGAAAAAGCATACCCTTGTTATCCCAGTGCTGTACTGAAAGGTGACGGAAGGATTGTTCCTGTTAAAAAGTTTTGAGTTAACCCACTAAGGACTAAGCACTGTAACTATATGGCACTTGGTGCTGAACTTTAATGCTGGCCGATTAAAGCTCCTGGAATGTAGCAGGAGCAGGTCGGGTACTCGGCTGTCAGACACAGCTGAGAACCCCGAGGAGAGGATGGATACGTTTTTTTTTTTTACTGCTTCTGCCTTCTCCTTTACAAGCTACATAGTACCCAATAATTGCAATGTAGAAAATACAGGAAGCTGCAATGCCTTTTCCTCTATTGGACCCAGTGATCACATGATTGCTGGAATCCTCACATGGGAGAGCTGCAGGGTCTTAGCAGACCCAGCTCAACTCTTCCATTGTTTACCCCTGTAACTGGGGCTCCTATGGATGCTATATTACTGGTGGAGGTGGAAGTTGCTGGAGGTGATGCTAATGCATTGGTTTCATATGGACATGGCCCCAGGGAGAAACTGGGTTTGGAGGGGTATATGGAAGAACAAGTTAAACCTCTGACTACTTCTCCCGTCTGCGCCCTCGCATGATACATAGGATGGGCACACCCCGGCTCAGGTATTTTTTCCAGTTTGCATAGATTTGCCCAGCAGGCACAGTATATATTGCAGCAGACTTCAACTTTAGTTCTAAAAGTTCTGTGGGTATTCTGGGCATTGGTACTATTCTCACAAATGAACGCTTCTTATGCACAACCGGTGCTATGCTGGCTATACAGGGTACAACAGTCTTTGCCGTTCTCAGTCTGATAATGTCTCTACGATGCAATATCTTAGCAACTCATGGAGACAGGGGAACTGTCTCCACCAGAATAAAACCTCAGTGAGCGCACCTTAGAAACCAGAAGCTCAATTTACAGCTTACAGCATAATTCAGCTCTGTTGACTTGCTAGAGAAAGACAATGGGCAGGTACTGCGATGTATTTCACACCGATTCCTCGGAAAGCAAACGATGTCACCCAGCCAAATGCGCATTCCTTGTATGACAACGGATGTCACGCGTTGACACTATCATTTTTGTCACTAATTCACATGGTGTACAATCACTTACTCTTGGTGCCTGGTGTGTGTCTCCTACGCCTTAGGGTGGCTTCACACTGGCGAGGGAATCTCACAATTTCCCAGCGCTGTTAGGCTGAAAGAAATCAGAAAATTATAAAGCCAATGCCTTCCAATGGCTCCATGCACATTTGCGAGGTTTTAACTCTTGCGATGTAGCGTTAAAACAAAATCACAACATGTCCTTTCTTGATCTCGCTCATTGCTTTCAATGGGCGCCTGCGGCAGCAGCGCCAACCCCATTGAAATCAATCGGTGAGGATCGCAATCCTCTGCCACTGCTGTAGCAGCAGTGGCAGGGGACTCTCCGCATTAAGGATTTTCGGTTGGGGAGGGGAGCTTGAAATATAAGCCCCCCCACCCAAAAATAATCAAAAACTGTAGAGAAAAAATAAAAAAGAAGAATACATCACCTTAGTAGTGCTGTCATCTCAAGTGCATGTTTTTGCAGGTCCCGGCACTCTTCTTCTGCTTCTCTTCGGGCCAGGGATTAAAAATCTTGCCTCTTGAAGCAATGCCTCTGATTGGCTGAGCCCTGTGACCAATCAGAGGCAGCGCTCAGCATTGACTAACAGCTGCGGAAACGCCTTGCATTCAGGGCTTTAAGAAGGATTGTGAGAGCGATATTGGGACGTCAATCACATCCCAAATCACTCTTGCCAGTGTGTAGGAGCCCTTAAGTGCCAGAGGCATATCAATAAACAGAGCAACTCCCTTATAGCTGTTCCTATGTATAGCCCAGTTAAAGTGGAAAAATGTAAAATAAGGGGTAAAAAAATGATATTGTGAATGTTCCCTAGAGGTTTTCTATGATGTCATGGGGACATATATGTATAAAAAAAGTTACAAATGTAAGTTTAAAAAAATTACAGAATAGATTTAAAAAATATAAATATATATATATATATGAAAAAAACGTACCTAAACCATCGTCATACCCACCCTGTAATCCAAGACTATATTAAAACATCTGACATAAAATAGCCTTTAAATGCAATGAGAAGATATCTTCTAGAACTGTTGGAATATATTCTGTTATCAGTTTACCATCTAACAAAAAGGGATTGTCTAAATCAGACAGCCCCTTTAAGAGTGACTTAAGAACACAGTCATTTGTATGCATTGCTCTGCTTAGCAAAAAGCACGGACAGAAAATTATTCATCAAGGAGTCTGATTTTCAATGTTATGAATAGTTCCAATAATAAACTTTAGAAATTTAAGTTAAGCTCTTCTAAATAAGCCTGGAGGTCTGTTTTTTGACGGAATCTTGGAACTCTAGTCACAGGTTCCAGAATCTTCAGAGGGAAAAAGAAGTCCAAATTGTGAGGTGGGGATGAATGTGGCATTCTGGAAACTTCAAGACTTCTTCGAGAGCCTTCTCATTAAAATGTGCTTTCATTAGTCACTCTCCATAATCATAGGTACAGCACTACTTTTTTTAGTAGTATGGTAAGGTGGTTCTATATATTGCACATTACATATATTGCACATACACTAAATGGCAATCTTATTGGAGACTCCCATCTAGTTGTGCTTCACACCTTTTTTGGCTTTCAGAACTGCAGCAATTCATTGTGGCATAGATTCCAATAGGTGTTGAAGTTAATCTGTAGGAATATTGGCCCATGTGGACAGGAAACCTCTTGTAGTTGCTGCAAATTACAGTAGATGGACATATAGACATGCTCTTACCAGCTGACAGGAAGGGGTCATCAATTCATGCTGCTTGTGCTAAATTCTGACCCTCCAATCAGCATAGTGCAATAGAAATCTGGATTCATCTGACCAGGCGGACAATGTTTCTCCACTGCTCTAATTTTGTGCCCTTTGTCTACTGGACTCTCGCCTTTCTATTGCTCTTAGAAAGCAATTGCCCTGGAATTGGTCATCTTGATAGATGGAAGAGATGGCAGCATCCGTGGTGCAATTAAAAGTAGATTTTATTCCTCCAAAACAATATACAACGTTTCGACCCTGTTCAGGGTCTTTTTCAAGTATAAAATACATCCCCAAGTGCAACAGTTAAATACCCAAATCAACCAATCACAGAGAAGTACATTTTAACATAGACAGATATTTCTCATCCACATAATCATACCTTTGCACTGATGTCATGATGGCGATCTCCCCCTATGGTTAGCTATCAGGCGTCCAGATGTAAGTACCGCGCATGTGCCCAGCTCCGTCGCTCCTTGGTCATCTTGTTATAGCTCATCTATGGTAAGCAATGACGAGCTGTGTGTTCGGATATATTAGTTAGAGCAGCAGAGTTGTATTCAGCTGTACAACTGGGCACTGGCATTTGTCAAAATGGTTCTTGACCTTCTCCTCTGACCCCTTTTTATTGATGAGCTGTTTACATCCACAGGATTCTCTTTTGCTGGATCTTTTTCTTTGATTACACCAATTTTGGTATTCTCTCCACTGTACTACATGAGAAAACCCTACATGGTTGACACTGAAATCCTGGCCCTGGCTAGTCTCGCACTAATGACCAGACTTCTTTGGAAGTCACTCAAATTGCTGAATTTTTCCCATCTAATGTGGATTGACACTGAAGCTGATCCACATAAAACTTTGTCAACTGGTTTTATACTGCACTCTGGGGTCATGGATCTTATTTCTATACAAGAAAGTTCCAATCAGGAAAGGGCCATTCAGTGTAGCTGCAACGAGCTGGAGTCGGCAGAAGTAACTCAAGTGGTTTTGCTAACTCAGGCCTGTCACGGTAGTGGCTACTCTGCATAGAACAATGGTCCTGGTAATAACAGTGGTAAAAGTTCGACGTGACGCCAGTGCCTTGCAGTATGATGTTATGATGAAATAAAGAATTGAAACAAAAAGAGCTTTTGTAAAACTGGAGGACCAAAGTTTTTACTAACTCTTGCCAAATTAATGTTCACTGGGTAGTTTTAGCAGACATATAGAACTTCAACAATTCTTCACACAGGCATAAAACAACACTTTAGGATTCAAGAACTCTCGCTCCCTCTCTCTTGGGAGGTAAGACGGCCAGACTGAGTTATCTGGGTGCTGAACGGGACGATTGGTGGAGGAGGAATGGAGTAGCTAGCGTGGGCTTGACAAAGAGCACACCGACTGTTTACTAATGCTTGCACTGATTAGACTCATGATTAGATTGACTACTCTCCATCCAGATTCTGCGAGGTCTACCCTGTCTCTGGTTAATTCAGGCAGGGTTGAAATAGACTCTGCTCTCTTTAGGGGCTGTCGGGTCCGTCTGCTCTCCCTTCCTCACAGCTTTACCCCAGAGCTGCCCTGTCTCGCCCAGCTCCTCGCACACACGCCATCCCCTTCCTAACGTCCTTCTTTTTCCTCTTCTTTTTTGCTAACACTGTCTATCATTCCCCAAGCTATCTTTTATATTCCCACTCCAATAACCAATCCTGGGCTGGGGAAATCTCTTTAACCAATCCCAACCAAAGCTAGGGGTGAATGACAGACAGAGGGGTGAATTCTGCAAAATCATACAGGGACAGACAAAACAAACACAAACATTAACTGTTTAGTGACCTGTTAAGGTCAACACACCAAAACTACAGTTAATACACATAGATATACATGGAGACTTAGACAAACATAGACACACCGCATGAAACAGCTAGCTGCGTGCTGTTGGGGCCCCAACTCTGGGCCACTACATATCTTTTTACATACATTATCATGGAGGAATATTATGCAGTGACAATGGAAAGTATGCCCAGCCTTGGTTCACCCAAACTGGTGTTAGGAACCTGTTCAGGTCTTCATTTTCCAGAGGAAGTTCATTTGAGCAAAAAAAGAAAAACAAATGAAAAATTGAGACATAAATCATGGAAGGAACCTGGAGGAAGACACAGAAAACAATTATAGTTCGTAGAACTTGCCACCATAATAGGAGTCATTTTATTATGGGGCCCCACTCACACCAGTGGGCCCATTTATATTGAGCTATTGAGAACTCTCCCTATTCATTTACTGGAGAGGCTGGGAGATTACTTCTAAGGTTCGCAGTGGCAGGTGTTTTTACCCAATGTGGACTATAATGCTCCTTCCATCAATATGGCCACCATCTGCAGATTAGAGACCCACAGTCATGTTTAGCTATGTAAGAGCCCTTCCTGCACCTGAAGGGTTAAACAAATCCCTATCTTGAAAGCTTCTGTCAAGCTTCTGCCAGGAATCCTGTATAAAAAGGAAAACCTTAGTTCAGCAAAATGGATCAGCTTACCAGAGATCTAAATACCCCGGTAACTGGGGCCTGAGCTGGTGATGACTGAGAAACGTAAACGACGAGGTAAATTAACATAGCAGAAACACTCGCACTGAGCTGGATGAATAAGCAAGTCATGGGCAGTGGCGAAGAACCAACATTTATTTTGGACCACTGCCTATCCGGCGAGTTTCTAGGTGGATACCCATCTGTTAATCACATCTTGTGATATCGTCATGATGAGGAGGATTACAGAGGAGAGCAGTAATAAGGTTTATACAAATGTCCTGTGTTTACCCTAAGAAAGATCCATCTACGAGGTGTCATCTGACCATCAACTCTTTATTATGATTGCAGAGATGGTCGTGCCAACTATGTAGTGAGCACGTTATGTGATCCACATTTTCAGCAATGTAGAACTACAGAAACACCTAGGGAATGCAGCAGATATAAAGTGAAATACATAATGTTTTCTAGCTGCCCCAAGAGCATACACTCTATTCTATGTAAGTAGGAAATGCAAAGATATGCAGCATATGGTTTGAATTAAATTGGCTTACAGTTGCAGTTGGGTACCCGTGCTCTAGTGTTCCAGTACAAAATGCACTAATGCTACACTCTATGTAGAAGAATATAACTACTATAATAATACTCCCATGTAAAAGAATATAACTACCATAATACTGCCTCCAATGTACAAGACTATAACTACTATAATACTGCTCCCTATGTACAAGACTATAACTACTATAATACTGCCCCCTATGTACAAGAATATAACTACTATAATACTGCGCCCTATGTGCAAGAATATAACTACTATAATACTGCCCCCTAGGTACAAGAATATAACTACTATAATAATGCTTCCTATGTACAAGAATATAACTACTATAATACTGCCCCCTATGTACAAGAATATAACTACTATAATACTGCCCCTATGTACAAGAATATAACTACTATAATACTGCGCCCTATGTGCAAGAATATAACTACTATAATACTGCCCCCTAGGTACAAGAATATAACTACTATAATAATGCTTCCTATGTACAAGAATATAACTACTATAATACTGCCCCCTATGTACAAGAATATAACTACTATAATACTGCCCCTATGTACAAGAATATAACTACTATAATACTGCCTCCTATGTACAAGAATATAACTACTCTAATACTGCCTCCTATGTACAAGAATATAACTACTATAATACTGCTCCTATGTACAAGAATATAACTACTATAATACTGCTCCCTATGTACAAGAATATAACTACTATAATACTGCCTCCTATGTACTAGAATATGAATACTACAGTACTGACTCCTATGTACAAGAACTTAACTACTATAATATTACCCCTATGTACAAGAATATAACTACTATAATACTGCCCCTATGTACAAGAATATAACTACTATAATACTGCCCCTATGTACACGAATATAACTACTATAATACTGCCCCATATTTACAAGAATATAACCAGTATAATACAGCCACCTGTGTACAATAATATATGTACAAGAATATTACTAGTCTAATACTGCTCTCTATGTGCAAGAATATAACTACTATAATACAGCCTCCTATGCACAAGAACTACTATAATATTGCCCCTATGTACAAGAATATAACTAGTCTAATACTGCCCTCTATATACAAGAGTATAACTACTATAATACTGCCCCCTATGAACAAGAATAGAACTACTATAAAACTGCTCCTATTTACAAGAATACAACTTTTATAATACTGCTCATGTGTCCAGCTATATAACTACTATCAATAATGCTGATCCAATGTACAAGTATAATACTGTCCCCTATGCACAAGAATGTAACTACTATATTACTGCTCCAATATACAAGAATAGAACTGCTACAATGTATACTGCCCTATGTATAAGAAAAAAACTGCTATAGTACTGCCCCAAAGAGAATAAACCTACCATAATACTGCTCACTATTTACAAGACTATAACTACTATAATACTGCCTCCTATGTACAAGAATATAACTACTATAACATTGTCTCCTATGTACACGAATATAACTACTATAATGCTGCCTCCTATGTACAAGAATATAATTACTATAATACTGTGGCCTATGTACAAGAATATAACTACTACAATACTGCCCACGATGTACAAGAATAAAACTACTATAATACTTTCTCCTGTGTTCAAGAATATAACTACTATAATACTGCTCCCATGCACAAGAATATAAATACTTTAATACTGCCCCCTAAGTATAAGAATATAACTACTATAATACTGCCTTCTATGTACAAGAACATTGCAACCATAATACTGCCGCCCCATGTACAAGAATATAACTACTATAATACTGTCCCTTATGTACAACAATATGACTACTATAATACTGCCTCCGATGTACAAGAATATAACTACTATAGTACTGCCTCCTATGTACAAAAATACAACTACTATAATACTGCCCCCTATGTACAGGAATATAGCTACTATATTACTGCTCCTATGTACAAGAGTATAACTACTATAATACTGTCCCCTATGTTCAAGAATATAACTGATATAATACTGCCCCCTATGTACAAGAATATAACTACTATAATACTGCTCCCTATGTACAAGAATATAACTACTATAATACTGCCCCCTATGTACAAGAATATAACTACTATAATACTGCCCCCTATGTACAAGAATATAACTACTTTAATACTACCCCATATGTATAAGAATATAACTACTATAATAATGCCTCCTATGTGCAAGAATATAACTACTAAAATACTGCCTTCTATGTACAAGAATATAACTACTATATTACTGCCTTCTATGTACAAGAATATAACTACTATAATACTACTTCCTATGTACAAGAATATAACTACTATAATACAGCCCCCTATGTATAAGAATATCACTACTATAATACTGCTCCCTATGTATAAGAATATAACTACTATAATACTGCTCCCTATGTATAAGAATATAACTACTATAATACTGCCTCCTATGTACAGGAATATAGCTACTATAATACTGCCTTCTATGTACAAGAATATAACTACTATAATACTGCTCCTATGTACAAGAATATAACTACTGTAATACTGCCCCCTATGTACAAGCATATAACTACTATAATACAGCCCCCTATGTATAAGAATATCACTACTATAATACTGCTCCCTATGTACAAGACTATAACTACTATAATACTGCCCCCTATGTACAAGAATATAACTATCATAGTACTGCTTCCTATGTACAAGACTATAACTACTATAATACTGCTCCCTATGTACAAGAATATAACTACTATAATACTGCGCCCTATGTGCAAGAATATAACTACTATAATACTGCCCCCTAGGTATAAGAATATAACTACTATAATAATGCTTCCTATGTACAAGAATATAACTTCTATAATACTGCCCCCTATGTACAAGAATATAACTACTATAATACTGCCTCCTATGTACAAGAATATAACTACTATAATACTGCCTCCTATGTACAAGAATATAACTACTATAATACTGCCTCGTATGTACAAGAATATAACTACTATAATACTGCTCCCTATGTACAAGAATATAACTACTATAATACTGCCTCCTATGTACTAGAATATGAATACTACAGTACTGACTCCTATGTACAAGAACTTAACTACTATAATACTGCCCCTATGTACAAGAATATAACTACTATAATACTGCCCCTATGTACAAGAATATAGCTAGTATAATACTACTCCTATGTACAAGAATATAACTACTATAATACTGCCCCTATGTACACGAATATAACTACTATAATACTGCCCCATATTTACAAGAATATAACCAGTATAATACAGCCACCTGTGTACAATAATATATGTACAAGAATATTACTAGTCTAATACTGCTCTCTATGTGCAAGAATATAACTACTATAATACAGCCTCCTATGCACAAGAACTACTATAATATTGCCCCTATGTACAAGAATATAACTAGTCTAATACTGCCCTCTATATACAAGAGTATAACTACTATAATACTGCCCCCTATGAACAAGAATAGAACTACTATAAAACTGCTCCTATTTACAAGAATATAACTACTATAATACTGCTCCTATGTAAAAGAATACAACTTTTATAATACTGCTCATGTGTCCAGCTATATAACTACTATCAATAATGCTGATCCAATGTACAAGTATAATACTGTCCCCTATGCACAAGAATGTAACTACTATATTACTGCTCCAATATACAAGAATAGAACTGCTACAATGTATACTGCCCTATGTATAAGAAAAAAACTGCTATAGTACTGCCCCAAAGAGAATAAACCTACCATAATACTGCTCACTATTTACAAGAATATAACTACTATAATACTGCCTCCTATGTACAAGAATATAACTACTATAACATTGTCTCCTATGTACACGAATATAACTACTATAATGCTGCCTCCTATGTACAAGAATATAATTACTATAATACTGTGGCCTATGTACAAGAATATAACTACTACAATACTGCCCACGATGTACAAGAATAAAACTACTATAATACTTTCTCCTGTGTTCAAGAATATAACTGATATAATACTGCTCCCATGTACAAGAATATAAATACTTTAATACTGCCGCCTAAGTATAAGAATATAACTACTATAATACTGCCTTCTATGTACAAGAACATTGCAACCATAATACTGCCGCCCCATGTACAAGAATATAACTACTATAATACTGTCCCTTATGTACAACAATATGACTACTATAATACTGCCTCCTATGTACAAGAATATAACTACTATAGTACTGCCTCCTGTGTACAAAAATGCAACTAGTATAATACTGCCCCCTATGTACAGGAATATAGCTACTATATTACTGCTCCTATGTACAAGCGTATAACTACTATAATACTGTCCCCTATGTTCAAGAATATAACTGATATAATACAGCCTTCTATGTACAAGATAACTACTATAGTACTGCCTCCTATGTACAAAAATACAACTACTATAATACTGCCCCCTATGTACAGGAATATAGCTACTATATTACTGCTGCTATGTACAAGAGTATAACTACTATAATACTGTACCCTATGTTCAAGAATATAACTGATATAATACTGCTCCCTATGTACAAGAATATAACTACTTTAATACTACCCCTTATGTATAAGAATATAACTACTATAATAATGCCTCCTATGTACAAGAATATAACTACTATAATAATGCCTCCTATGTACAAGAATATAACTACTATAATACTGCCTCCTATGTACAAGAATATAACTACTAAAATACTGCCTTCTATGTACAAGAATATAACTACTATAATACTACTTCCTATATACAAGAATATAACTACTTTAATACTACCCCTTATGTATAAGAATATAACTACTATAATAATGCCTCCTATGTACAAGAATATAACTACTATAATAATGCCTCCTATGTACAAGAATATAACTACTATAATACTGCCTCCTATGTACAAGAATATAACTACTATATTACTGCCTTCTATGTACAAGAATATAACTACTATAATACTACTTCCTATGT
Source organism: Eleutherodactylus coqui (assembly GCF_035609145.1). NCBI lineage: Eukaryota > Metazoa > Chordata > Amphibia > Anura > Eleutherodactylidae > Eleutherodactylus > Eleutherodactylus coqui. Next base: position 55,144,981 of record NC_089837.1, on the reverse strand, counting down.
ACAAGAATATAACTACTATAATACTGCTCCCTATGTATAAGAATATAACTTCTATAATACTGCCTCCTATGTACAGGAATATAGCTACTATAATACTGCCTTCTATGTACAAGAATATAACTACTATAATACTGCTCCTATGTACAAGAATATAACTACTGTAATACTGCCCCTATGTACAAGCATATAACTACTATAATACAGCCCCCTATGTATAAGAATATCACTACTATAATACTGCCCCCTATGTGCAAGAATATAACTACTATAATACTGCCTCCTATGTACAAGAATATAACTACTGTAATACTGCCCCCTATGTGCAAGAATATAACTACTATACTACTGCCCTCCATGTACAAGAATATAACTACTATACTACTGCCCCCTATGTACAAGAGTATAACTACTATAATACTGTCCTCTATGTACAAGAATATAACTACTATAATACTGCCCCCTTTGTACAAGAATATAACTACTATAATACTCCCCCCTGTGTACAAGAATATAACTACTATAATACTACCCCATGTACAAGAATATAACTACTATAATACTGCCCCCCCCCCCCATGGACAAGAATATAACTACTATAATATTGCCCCCTATGTACAAGAATATAACTACTATAATACTGCCTCCTATGTACAAGAAAATAACTACTATAATACTACCCCATGTACAAGAATATAACTACTATAATACTGCCCCCCCCATGTACAAGAATATAACTACTATAATACTGTCCTCTATGTACAAGAATATAACTACTATAATACTGCCCCCTATGTACAAGAATATAACTACTATAATTCTGCCCCTATGTACAAGAATATAACTACTATAATACTGCTCCCTATGTGCAAGAATATAACTACTATAATACTGCCCCCTATGTATAAGAATATCACTACTATAATATTGCCCCCTATGTACAAGAATATAACTACTATAATACTGCCCACTATGTACAAGAATATAACTACTATAATACTGCCCACTATGTACAAGAATATAACTACTATAATACAGCCCCCTATGTATAAGAATATCACTACTATAATACTGCCCCCTATGTGCAAGAATATAACTACTATAATACTGCCTCCTATGTACAAGAATATAACTACTGTAATACTGCCCCCTATGTGCAAGAATATAACTACTATAATAATGCCCCCTATGTACAAGAATATAACTACTATAATACAGCCCCCTATGTATAAGAATATAGCTACTATAATACTGCCCCCTTTGTACAACAGTAAAACTACTATAATACTCCCCCCTGTGTACAAGAATATAACTACTATAATACTCCCCCCTGTGTACAAGAATATAACTACTATAATACTCCCCCCTGTGTACAAGAATATAACTACTATAATACTGTCCTCTATGTACAAGAATATAACTACTATAATTCTGCCCCTATGTACAAGAATATAACTACTATAATACTGCATCCTATGTACAAGAATATAACTACTATAATACTGCTCCTATGTACAAGAATATAACTACTATAATACTGCTCCCTATGTGCAAGAATATAACTACTATAATACTGCCCCCTATGTACAAGAATATAACTACTATAATACTGCCCCCCATGTACAAGAATATAACTACTATAATACTGCTCCTATGTACAAGAATATAACTACTATAATACTGCCTCCCATGTACAAGAATATAACTACTATAATACTGCTCCTATGTACAAGAATATAACTACTATAATACTGCTCCCTATGTACAAGAATATAACTACTATAATACTGCTCCCTATGTACAAGAATATAACTACTATAATACTGCCCCCTATGTACAAGAATATAACTACTATAATACTGCCCCTATGTACAAGAATATAACTACTATAATACTACCCCTATGTACAAGAATATAACTACTATAATACTGCCCACTATGTACAAGAATATAACTACTATAATACTGCTCCTATGTACAAGAATATAACTACTATAATACTGCCCCTATGTACAAGAATATAACTACTATAATACTGTCCTCTATGTACAAGAATACTCGTTAAACCACTGTGATGCTGTAGCAGGTGATGGTACTATGCAGGATTTGGGATACAATGCAGCAGTTGGAGTAACCAAAGTTTACCATATTTATTGATAAACACAGAAATGTAAATGAACAATAATAGTATAGTAATAATTGTTATGCAATTCATCTTTTATCCTAAGAATCACATGTCACTGACTGCAGCTAACTACATTTTAAGGATAATAATTTGTACACAATAGCAGATTATTCCAGAGGAACAATATGAATAACACTCAACTATTATCAGTAGTATTTTACGCAATGTCCAGTTATAGAAAACTAAAACCTCCAGCACTTCTGTGGATACCAGGATAAAAGCAGCATTTTATTTTGACATCATGGATAAAAACATTTCAAAAAGTTTTTTTTTTCCGAACAAAGTTCTTATTCATAGCTATGGAAAAACTTTTTTGAAAGATATTTTTATCCATAATGTCAAAATAAAATACTGCTTTTATCCTGGTATCCACAGAGGTGACAGAGGCTTTTGTTTTCTATTGCTGTGGGATGTGCTTGCACCTGTCCATGTACCTGACGGTTGTTGTATCCATGCATTGAGCTGACCTTTTGGATTTACAAAGTTGGTTCCCATATTCGCGTACAACGTCCCTCTTAAATAACACAGTCCATAACCAGGGTTCGATAATTAGAAACTTGTATGATGTTAGTATACGCAACATGGGCCCTATGTCCTAGAGCAGGCTTGCTAATACACTGTCTTTAACCGTTTCCTTGGTGTGTACACCTACTGTCTGATTGAGGCTAGCCTCACCTACGATATGTCATGTGGAAGTACTCAATTCGATTGACCCAGGCTAGTCCAGGAAGCTGATTTCTAAAAAGCTTGTCACTGTCCCGGTATCCTGCTGGCCTAGACACACAATATTGGCTTTGTCTCTCTCTTGGCTCCGTACACCAAGCAATCTCCGGTCACTGTCCTTTCTTAGGTGCTCCAGCAACTTACCCTCACAGGCAGCAGCACCTCAGCTCTCTCTCTTCCAGTTCACTCTGCTCACTACTGTATCTGCCCTGCATAAAAGGCTCCTTTTATAACTAAGGCTCCATTCTCTACAAAGTTCCTACTGAGCATGCTTAATTCCATTGTGCCAATATTTGGTGCAAATTTTAGCCCAAGCAGTTATTTTGGTGCACTTTTTGGTGCTAGTCACAGTTTGTCCATGGCAACATTTTCACCCTTTTTTACCCTAAGGGTAGCTCCTTACAGTAATGCCTCCTATGTACAGGAATATAAATAGAAAACACTATATTCAGTTTTTTTGCTACTAGATACAGTCTCTAGACTATTGGTGGTAACAACTAGAATGCTGGAAATAACTTGGGCAGTTTCTCTCTGTTAGCGGTCTCTAAAAATTAACTGAACTTGTCCACAAGTTTACAGTCCCAGCTGTATAATATAAAGTCCACATGGAGTTTGTCTCCCCTACAGCACCTCATTCAGTGGTCAGTCTCTATGTACACCAGGTGCCCTTTTCTGCGGGTATGGCTGTGGCGGCCCTGCCACTATTTCTCTCTGAAGCGCGTTCTGATTCTGCCCACCACCAATAACTCCAGTATCCAGCTGATTCTGTTACTGGCACAGCTGCTGTCTGTGAGTTCCTGAAGAAGTTACACACTGTATTTTCTCCTCTTGTGGCTCAGATACTCTATTCCTGTGGCTCAGGTTTTGCTTTTGTACAAGGGCTATTACTAAGACCCTCACCTGCACAACGCTCACTCATGCTCCAGTATATGCCGCTTGGTGCACCGCCGACATTTGTCAATCCGCTTTGAAACCTCTTCCCTGGAAACTTACATGTACTAATGAGGATTCCTCTTTGATTAGACCTCATACACATGTCAGAATGATGGCAGCAATAGACGCTGTATAGAGCCACACAATCCCTTAATATGTAAGGGTCAATATCTCCATAATATGGAACAGGCTGTCTAAAGGAACTGTAGGGTCCCATAGGAATCTATGCACACCTCATTATGACTCTGTTCAACCAGGAGGTTACAGGGGAGCACATTACCTACAGTATATTAGGTTTTAATTTACATAGTATGAGGTGCATTCAAGTCCTAATGTTTTTCTAAACAAAAACCTACATATGCCAGAAAGCTGAAAGTGTTGCCACTTCTCAATATAATCTCCCTTCTTTGAACTGTCACTTCTCAAGTCCATGACACCTTCACCGCATGTCTTAGTCCTTGGTCAGTGAATGTGCATGGGTGTCATTCCATGCATGTTAAGAAAGCAGATGATTACACGCTGTCCTTGAAACACAAACATCTCCATATTAAGTATTGAAAATGCTTCTAACTCTGGCCACCGTCACATGGGCACTGGACAATCTGTCTCAGGCATCTCAGAAGAATGCCCAAGTCTTCGAAAATGTGTCCCATGTTTCTATCTGCTCCTATTCCCGAGAGAAAAAAATAGGAGACCTTAGAGCCTACATGCACCTCATACATCACTTTTTAAAGCAATAGTTTGTGCTCAAGAACTATTTTTCGAGGGTGTCTTGGGATCCAAAATTACAACCAAAGTCAGCCATTTTGAATTTATAGAGCCAATCTTCTGGTCCCCCAGTCACCCAACTGCAAACAACTATACATAGACTGTGCCTTATCCAACTTTGTGCCCTTTCCTCTCTTTCAATTATCTGTATGTGTCGGCCGTGCCTACTTGGACTAGTACGCTAGAAGAAGGCCGTCTCCCTCAACTGATGTCATGCCACCCACTTGACTGTCGTCATAGGGTTCTAGGTCTTGATTCAACTCAGTGGAGGTCAAAACCGTGTAACCTATCCTAAGACATGTACTAAGTGCATTTATTTCTTTCTCTTGGCTTTGAATTTAGTATAAAAATAAAGTAGTTGGAAATCTAAAATATAAATTAACAGAGACATATGGATTCGTTAAGAGAAGCTGGTAATTTTATATATATTTGCCGGTCGCAAATCTTACAACACATTCCCAGGTCATAACAGCAGCCTATAAGAAAAAGCTAAGGCAATGCTTAAAACCTTCTCTCATAGTAGAACCTATGTTTTTCATGTAGACTTCAAGATACTCTCTGGCGTGCGTGTGTGTCACATGATCTCCTGTCCAGATGTGCCGCTCGATGTCTACGAGAGAATTAGCCAAACCACAGCTCTTTTCTCCTGCTTGTAACTTGTTACTTCAACTCAACCATAGTCCTCAGGGCTACAGGAGCATTATATTAATAAATATGTGGTGAAACAACAATAACATAGACCCGAGTAAAGCCAACCAGAACATTAACATGGATCTGGGGGTTGGGAAACAGTAGTTAGGAGCTCAAATGGGTTTGTTTACCAGTTTCCTAAAACAATCAGTGGAGAACGGTGCTCTGTGGTTCTCCACAAACCTTCATCCATCACTGCTGGTCCAAGTGCAATAAAGGAAGGACCCGTCATAAGACAAGTGGTGTTTCCCTGGTATTTTGCCTCGTTCATTGAAGCAAACCTTGAAGGAGCACTTTCACCCACTTCATAAATTCACATTGCACCATCTGAACCATAAGTTAAAGGGAATGTCTCGAGTATTGTTTTTTAGTTTCCTTATTATATTTAAGTCTGTAGAAGAGAATTAATACACTTGTTTTTTTTATAGTGCGTGTATTTAGTTTTCAGTTTTAAAAACTTCTCTGGGTCGGCCATATTAGAGGCTAACATGACCTTCATAGATTTTCTGTGTACAGGGGCACCCTGGGTATGAGCTGAGTTGAACACTCTGCCTCAGACGACACCCTTTTCCAACTCCAGGGGTTCGGAAATTCATAGCCATGCCTGCATACAGGCCCGTACTTCCCTTTTGGGCCACACTACTGCCTGGGGTCAGTGGGCTATTTGTGGGGCCCATCCGCTGATGCTCTTTAGCAGAGTTCGAAGTAAATTGTATCCACATCTTTAAGAAATGAATGCAATTAACAGTGGCAGTACCAGTGCCAAAGCCACGCAGGTGGCACAATGATTTCATTGTGTCTTCTGCATCATTCTACATGGTGTTGGACAAAAGATGCCTAGGGGTGGACGAAAGGCGCTGTGGGACTGTGGGGGAGGTAAGTAACTATTATTTTGGTATAGGGAACATTATGGTTACAACAGGGTGACAGTATGGCTATTACAACTACAGGGGGATAATATGGCTACTACAAAGTACATTATGGCTACTGCAGGGACATTATGGTTTTAAATTATTACAGGGACATTATGGGTATATATTACTGCAGTGGACATTGTAGCCATATACTACTGCAGTGGACATTATGGCTAGTCATTACTATAGGTGGCATTTTAATTATATACTACTACAGTGGACATTATGGCTAGTCATTACTATAGGTGGCATTTTAATTATATACTACTACAGTGGATATTATGGCTAGTCATTACTATAGGTGGCATTTTAATTATATACTACTACAGTGGACATTATGGCTAGTCATTACTATAGGTGGCATTTTAATTATATATTACTACAGGGGACATTCGGGCTATTTATTACTACAGGGTAACAGTATGGCTCCTTATTTACTACAGGTGGACAGTGTTGATCATTGTTCATTACAAGGGGAATTTGAAGCCTGGTGGATCATATAGACCCATATCTCTATTAAACACAGACTATAAGATTCTCACTAAGATATCAGCCTCCCGACTGAATCAAACAATAAAAGAAATCATACACCCAAACCAATCCGGGCTTATTCCTGGAATGTCTACCACAGACAATATTAGAGGGGCACAGGTAGTCACACAGGTGGGATGGCAGTGCAGGTTGGACTGGGCTCTGGCTTCATTGGATGCAGCTAAGGCATTCGACTCAGTCGAGTGGCCATACCTGATGGAGGTACTCCGGAGATTTGGATTTGGAGACTCATTTATTAGGTGGATCTCTATTGTGTACAGTTCGCTGGTAGCCATGTTCGCAGTAAATGGCCTCGCCTGCACCTCCTTCCCATTACACGACAGCACTGGCGTAACTATAGGGGATGCGGTTGCACCCGGGCCCAGGAGCCTTAGGGGGCCCATAAGGCCTCTTTTCTCCATATAGGGAGCCCAGTACTATGAATAAAGCATTACAGTTGGGGGCCTTGTTACAGGTTTTGCATTGGGGCCCAGGAGACTCAAGTTATGCCTCTGCCCGGGAGAGCTGTCCACTCTCCCCCCTCCTGTTTGCCATTGCCATAGAGCCCTTGGACCTGAGTATTCGGCATCATATAACATATAGGGGTGTGATGATTGGATCTAAAGAGGACAGGGTAGGTCTTCATGCGGACGATCTAATACTATAAATGTCAGAGCCCAGTAATACTTTACCACTAGCTGTCTCTCTGATAGATGGATTTGGGCGATTTTCAGGCTTACGCATTAATTGGCAGAAGTCGGCATTCATGCCTTTGAGGCTTGAGGGTTGGCAGATGGGAGAGGTATTCTACAACTTACAGGTAACCCCTCCATTCAAGTACCTTGGAATTTATATCTCTAGAGATCATGCTCTGAGCTTTAATCTGAACATTGCTCCCCTATTAACATCCCTCCAACATTAACCCCTTCCCGCTGCAGGGCGTAAGTTTACGTCCTGGCAGCCTGGTACTTCCCGCAACAGGGCGTAAACTTACGTCCTGGAGATAGCGCGGGATCACATAAGATCCCGCGCTCTCTCGCAGCGGGAGCCGGCTGTCAGTCACAGCCGGCGTCCCGCTGCAACAGTGGGGGGGCATCGGAGATGCATCCCCCGCTGTTAACCCCTTCCCTGCCGCGATCTAAGTAGATCGTGGCAGGGAAAGAGTTCACAGAGGGAGCGCGGCTCCCTCTGTGTCTTCGGCCGGAACTCGCGATGTCATCGCGAGAGCCCGGCCTGTCACCATGGCAACAGGACGCCAGACACTGGCGTCCTGTATTGCCTGTGCCTATAATCGATGTACAAGCGATAAGGCATGGCAGAGCAGTAGCTCTGCCATGCCTTATACCAGCGATCATCAGGGCAGTGGTTAAAGTCCCTCAGAGGGACTCAAACAGTGTAAGAAAAACAAAGATTAAAAAAAGAATTTAAAAAAATGTAAAAAAAAGAGTTAAAAAAACCATTTTTTAATGCTTTTTCTCAGATTACCCAAAAAGGTAAAAAAAAAATAAAACCCCACATATTTGGTATTGTCGCATCCGTAACGACGCGTACAATAAGTTGCACATGCTTTTGACTGTGCACGGAAAAAAACGCAAAAAAAAAACTGAGGCAAAATGCTAATTTTTAGCATTTTGCCTCACTAAAAACGCAATAAAAGTGATCAAAAAAGCCGTACGTACCCTAAAATGGTACCAATAAAATCTACAGCTCGTCTCGCAAAAAATAAGCCCTCATAGAGTGCCGTACATCAAAAAATAAAAAAGTTACAGGACTTTGAATGCAGCAATTTAGAAAAAAAAAAAGATTACCCAGAAAAAGGGTTTTCATTGCAGAAAAGTGGGAAAACCTAAAAAAAATGTAAGAATTTTGCTATCGTTGTAACCGTACCGGTCCGCAGAAAAAATGGAATGTCTCATTTATGCTGCATGAGTACCGCTGTAAAAAAAAAATAAAAAAATCTATGGCAGAATTGATGCGTTTTCTCTCCCTGCTATCATTAAAAAAAATTTTTTTAAAGTTTTACAATATAGTCTATGTACCCAAGAGTGGCACCGATAAAAACTACAGTTCCCACGCAAAAAACAAGCCCTCATACGGCCGCGTCGACGGAAAAATAAAAAAGTTATGACTTTTGATAAACAGAGAAGAAAATCCGCCAAAAATTGTTGCGTCCTTAAAGGGGTTGTCCCGCACCGAAACGTTTTTTTTTTTTTTTTTAACACCCCCCCCCCCCTTCCCCGTTCGGCGCGAGACAACCCCGATGCAGGGGTTAAAAAAACAAACCGGAGAGCGCTTACCTGAATCCCGGCGGTCCGGCGTCTTCATACTCACCTGCTGAAGATGGCCGCTGGGATCCTCTCTCTCTGTGGACCGCAGGGCTTCTGTGCGGTCCATTGCCGATTCCAGCCTCCTGATTGGCTGGAATCGTCACGTGACGGGGCGGAGCTACACGGAGCCGGCATTCTGCACGAGCGGCCCCATTGAAGACAGCAGAAGACCCGGACTGCGCAAGCGCGGCTAATTTGGCCATTAGAGGCCGAAAATTAGTCGGCACCATGGAGACGAGGACGCCAGCAACGGAGCAGGTAAGTATAAAACTTTTGATAACTTCTGTATGGCTCATAATTAATGCACAATGTACATTACAAAGTGCATTAATATGGCCATACAGAAGTGTATAGACTCACTTTGTTTCGCGGGACAACCCCTTTAAGCCCAAAATAGGCCATGTCATGAAGGGGTTAAAACCTGGAGTGCTCTGCCGCTATCTGTGTCCGGCAGGATAAATCCTATCAAAATGATTGTCCTTCCCAAATATTCATACTGTCTAGAACATGCAGACACAATTGTGTCGCAGAATTTTTTCAATAAGACCAATTCAGCGGTAGTGTCCTTTATTTGGGGGAAAGCTAGGGCCAAACTCGGTAACATTACAGCATCCAAAAGACTGAGCAGGAATGGCATTGCCAGATTCCAAGCTGCATTATTTAGCTGGACAAGTAAGATATATTCGCCACTGGCTATCGGGTTCTCCCCTTACACACTCTGATCATCATCTAATGGTTTTTCTGTCTGAAATCTCTCTGTGGGTAGTCTTGGAAAGACCAGTGTTACTGGCCAGACAGATGCTTCCTATCCACAAGTTGGCGGTTAGAGTGTGGCTGGCATGTAAAGCACTGACTAAGTACTTAGACACCCCCTTAAAATCCCCTCTGTGGGATAATACAGCGCTCCCACACCTTGTGAATTTACCAGATAAGCAGTTCTGGGTGCACTTTGGAATCGCCACGTTAGAACACCTATATATCAACGGAATACTAGCCGCCTTTGAACAGTTACAGCAACTCTACCAGGTCCCGAGGACTGACTTCTATAGATACCTGCAGCTCCAACATGCCCTCATGACACAGTTTCCAGAGCCCAGACAACCCTTTTCCCTATACCCATTGATAGGTGTAATTTGCACCCAAGGCCCTAAAGCCCTGATATCGGTGTTATATACCCATCTGCTGCATTCCAAAATCTCCTACATGCCAATAAAGGTGATCAATAGATAGAAAGAGCTCATTCTCTCCCTTACCCAGGAGAAGTGGGAAATGGCGATGACCTCGTATACCATGGTGTCGCCAGTGACAAATAATAAGCTAACGCAGTTGTGTATACTCTATCAGTGCTATCTGACACCGACTAGACTTTATACAATTAGCAGAGTACCCACCAACCAGTGTCAATGATGCCAGGCGTTGGCAGTTTCATGACCGCATATTTCTTATTAAGGTGCTGTTTCTGGCTTGCAAGGTGATAGCTCTAAGATGGATGGATAGGCATCCCCCAATGCTCTTAAAGTGGCAGAACATGGTTAATTCCACCCTACCATATGAAAAGATAGTTTATAAAAATAGAAAGTGTCCGGGGAAGTTCAACAAGGTGTGGGGAAGGTGGTGCGGCACGGCAGACACAACTCCCGGCCAGGATCCCATCTATTGTTCTGGGGGCAGAGTGCTTCCCCTGTCCCTCTGTTCTTGCTACTTTGTCTGATTGTGTATGTGTTCACATATATCTTTTTTTTTCATCCTTGTCGGTGAAGTGTTTTTTTGCGGCTCGCTTGGCGCCATTTTGCTATTCGCCTCAGGCAGCAGGATGTGCATGCTGAGTATTACGCTGTCTTTCTAGGAATCAATCATTAGTGGCCACTGTTTCACACTTTAACCTATTTTGGCTTTTTGGACGTAGCCCTATTTTTTCAAATCTGACCATGTCAATTTCCGTGCTTATAACTGTAGAATGCTTTTACTTATCCAAGCAATTCTCAGAATGTTTTTGAAACATTTTGTACTTTTGGTTAGTGGAAAACTTTGGTCAATGTATTTTAGAGAAAATGTGGAGAAATTAGCATTTTTTTAAATTTAGAATTCTCTGCTTGTGAGACAGAAAGTCATAACACCCAAAACAGTTCACAAATAACATTTACCATATGTCTTCTTTATGTTGACATTTTTAATTTTCTCTTATAAGTGTAAGTGGAGCAGCAATTTTTCATAGAGCATTTCCAAAATCTATTTTTTAGGGACCAATTCAGCTTTGAAGTAACTTTGAGGACATATATATTAAAAAAACGTTTTTTTAACCCTTGAGCTGTTTTACAGAAAATGAAGCAAAGTGGAGATTTTTTTTTGTAGATTTTCAATTTTAAACCATTTCTTCTGTGACAGAACAGGAGTGATCAGAGAAACAAAACTCATATTTTTTACCCCAAATCTGCAGTTTTTAGAAATATCCTACGTGTACTAAAGGTTTTCCCTTGACTTAAAATTGTTCCCAAAGCACTTTGTCCTTCCTGGACCTACAACTGTTGCTGCCAATCACTGGCTCTAGAAGGACACTGCTGTGGCCAGTGATTGGCTGCAGCAGTCACAGGTCCTGGTCAACAGCAACCAGGAAGGACCCAGTGGTTGTGAAGCAATTTTAGGTCAAAGGAAAAACCCTTTAATATGCAACATGAATCAAATATAGGCTTTAGAAATGAAGAAGCACCTCGTGGGTTTTGGTGCTTCCCTTTTATTAGAACTTTTTCCAGGCACTACTTCAGGTTTGCAGAGGCCTTGAGGGCCAAGAGATAAGAAATATTCCCCATTTTGGAATAGATATCTCTCAAAGAATTCACCTAGGGGTATAGAGAGCATTTTGATCCTACAGGTGCTTGTAGGTAGTTGATAACATTGGGTTTTGAAAATAAAAAATTTTACTACCAAGTTTCTCTCAAGCATGGAAATGCCCAATATGCGCTTGTACGGCGGGTTCAAATGGTAAAGAGTTCGATTTCACTTTTGGAGCAGAGATTTTGCTCAAATAGTTTCTAGACACCATGTCACATTTGCAGAGCTCTTGAGCTACCCCGAAAAGTAACTCCATTTTGGGAACTACATCCCTTATGGAATTCAACAAGGTGTGTAGTGAGCATTTTAACCCAAGAGGGTGTCTTGTTAATTTGTTAACATTGGGCCATGAAAATGAAAAATTGCTGTTTTTTCCAATAATGCTTCTGTTTAGCCCCAAATTTTTTATTTTTGTGAACAACAAAAATCACCCCACGATTTGCTACTTAATTTCCTCCACAACCAGAAAAGCCCCACATGTGGATGTAAACTGCTGTAGGAGCACACGGCAGGGCTCAGGGGGGAAGAAGTACAGATTTTATTGGAATAATTTTTGGATGCCATTTCACATTTGCAGGGCCCCTGAGTTACCCAGTACATTGGAACTACCCAAAAAGTGACCCAATTTTAGAAACTACACCCCTCATGGAATTCATCAAGAGGGGCAGTAAGTATTTTGACCCCACAGGTTTTTCATGGAATTTGTTAACATGGAAATCTAAAATTGGAACTTTTCCAGTAAGATTTAGGTTTGACCCAAAATATTTCATTTTTACAAGGGGCAATAGGGAAAGAATAAATCCACAATTTGCTACCTTATTTCTTGAGTACAGAAATGCCACTTATGTGGAGGTAAATTGCTGTTGGGGCACATGTCAGGGATCAGAAGGGAAGAAGCACAAATTTTGTAGGAATGTTTTTTAGATGCCGTGTCGCACTTGCAGAGCCCCTGAAGCACCAGTACAGTAGAAACCCCAAAACAGTGATCCCATTTTGTAAACTACACACCGTAGAGCACATATGTCAAATACAAGGCCCGCAGGCTGAATCCGGACCGCTATTTTATTTTATGTGGCCCGCTGGCCATGCAGCAACCTAACGCACATTCCATTCTCCCAGCATGCAACAGCGGTCCAGTGGCAGCAGTGCAGAGTCTGTGACCACTGACCTCTTCCCCCTTGGTGTCTGTGTGCTCCATCCTGAATGCAGCACAGATGGCAAAGGGAGCGGTCAGTAGTCAAAGACTCAGCAGTGGCTACCACCACCATATCGGCTAAGTGAGTGCAATGGGACAACTATGGGGTCACTTATTACTACTGGGGCCAATATAGGGGGCGATATTACTACTGTGGCCACCAATATAGGGGAGACTTATTACTGGAACCACTATGGGGGTCACTAACACTACTGGGGCCACTATGGGGGACACTATTACTACTGGGGTCATTATGGGAGCACTGTTACTACTGGGGTCACTATATTGGTCACTATTAATACAGGGGCCACTATGGGAGATACTATTACTACTAGGGAAACTATTGGGGTCCCTGTTACTACTGAGGCCATTATGGGGGACCCTATTACTATTGGGGCCACTATGGGGGTCACTGTTACTACTGAGGCCATTATGGGAGACCCTATTACTATTGGGGCCACTATTGGGGAGTCACTATTATTACTGGGGTCACTATTATTACTGAGGCCACTATGGGTGACACTATTACTATTGTGGAGACTATGGGGGGGTCACTATTACTATACAGTCTAAGAGTGCATTCTCATGGATGAATTTCAGTCCGCGAATAGACCACAATACACTGTAGCTCTGCGTTTTTCTGCCTACCGTGAATATGCAGGCATAACATCTTATTGATATTCTGCATAAATATGCAGCAAATATGCAGGTTTCCTGCATATTTACATACACCTATTGATTTCAATGTGCTCCTACAGTGGATAATACACTCCAAGATAGGACATGCCACGTATTTGTTTCACAGGATTCCGCATTGTATGGAAAATACACTCAAATAAACAAACACATTGAAATCCCATCTGTAGTTTTATATGGCGTTAACTAACATATCAGTTTATAATGTGGGGTGTATGTAACTTGTGCAGAGTTCATGATGGCATCATTTTTGGGGGGGAGGGGGGGTTGGAAAAAATGCAGCAACTCTGTCATTGTACGGGTTCCATTTTTATGGCATTCACTCTGCAGTATAAATGACCTGTTAGTTGTATTCTATAGACCGGTAATATTACAGTGATGCCACATTTATAAGGGGTTTGTGTTTATGCTTTAATACTTTTACACAATAAAAGCATTTTCCTTGCCATATTCAGCCATTCACATTTATTTTTCTATATATGTAGCGTCTTACATTTTGCAGGATGAGCTGATTTTTTTATTAGCAGAATGTTGGAGTACAGATGGCATTTTGATTTCTTTTATGTTTTTATAACTTTTTGGGAACAGAGGTGTAGAAAAAGAAGACAATCTTTTAATGATTCGTGAATAGAGATGAGCGAACCTACTCGGCCACGCCCCTTTTTCGCCCGAGTACCGCGATTTTCGAGTACTTCCGTACTCGGGCGAAAAGATTCGGGGGGCGCCGTGGGTGAGTGGGGGGTTGCAGCGGGGAGTGGGGGGGAGAGGGAGAGAGAGAGGGCTCCCCCCTGTTCCCCGCTGCTACCCCCCGCTCCGCCACACCTCCCCCCGGCGCCCCCCGAATCTTTTCACCCGAGTACGGAAGTACTCGAAAATCGCGGTGCTCGATCGAGTAATTACTCAAAACAAGTACGTTCGCTCATCTCTATTCGTGAATGTAGCCAGGTGATCTTCCCACCATTCATAGTTATAGTGAAAAAAGATGTCTGCTACTAGCAACAAACGTGGGTGTAAATCACCACCCATTAAAGGGGTTGTCCCGCGGCAGCAAGTGGGTCTATACACTTCTGTATGGCCATATTAATGCACTTTGTAATGTACATTGTGCATTAATTATGAGCCATACAGAAGTTATAAGAAGTTTTTCACTTACCTGTTCCGTTGCTAGCGTCCTCGTTTCCATGGAGCCCGTCTAATTTTCGGCGTCTAATGGCCAAATTAGACGCGCTTGCGCAGTCCGGGTCTTCTTCTTTTCTCAATGGGGCCGCTCGTGCAGGATGCCGGCTCCGTGTAGCTCCGCCCCGTCACGTGCCGATTCCAGCCAATCAGGAGGCTGGAATCGGCAATGGACCACACAGAAGCCTTGCGGTCCACCGAGGGAGAAGATCCCGGCGGCCATCTTCAGCAGGTAAGTAAGAAGTCACCGGAGCGCAGGGATTCAGGTAAGCGCTGTGCGGTGTTCTTTTTTAACCCCTGCATCGGGGTTGTCTCGCGCCGAACGGGGGGGGTTGAAAAAAAAAAACCCGTTTCGGCGCGGGACAACCCCTTTAAAGCCTATCAGGCTATCAGCCTAGTCTGCCGTCTTGGATTTTGGCTGCTAAACTAAATTCGACTAGTTTAATTCACCAAAATCGAGGAATAAATTGGTAATTGGTGAATGTAGTCAGGTGATCTTCCCACCATCTTTAGTGGTAGTAAAAAATACATGTCTGTTACCAGCAGCAAATGTGGGTGTTAGTTCACCACCAATTTAAAGCCTATCAGGCTATTAGCCGAGTCCGCATTCTTGGATTCTGGCTGCTAAACTAAATTCGACTAGTTTAATCCACCAAAATCGGGGATCAGATTGAACCTAGATTTGAACCAAGATCATGGGATAAGCCATGTTGGTGCAAGATTTTTCTACTTGACTTTAGATTACCTCCTGTTGAACTTAGATCAAAACTTTGGTACAGTCGTCCCTCAATCTTCCAAATTAAATGGGGAAAGAATTAGTTAAATAAATCTTAACCAATCAAGAACTGAGCTCAGAAGATGCTGTAGACGACAATTGTACCCAAGTGAATAACCTCTATTTTGACTTTATTGGGCTTCGCAGTGCCTTTACGTTTTGTTAAAACTTTGCTGGTGTGCTTAGGCTGATATTTCCGTTATCACTCAAAGTTTGTGTTTCTGAATTTTTTTTTTCTAAAAATAGAGCCTGTTTTTGACTGAGCGTTATCGAGAATTTTGTTGACTTTTTTTTCCTTGTGTCATACTGATGGGAAAAAAGTTTCTGTTTAAATACAGTAGAACATTTTGGATACTATTATAGGCTTATCTTTCCACGAAATCATACCAAGACAAGTCTATTATCTATAAACACATAATTCTGAGTAATCCAAAGGCCAGAAAGTACTGAATAATATACATCCTTTAGATGGCAATGGAGGAGAAATATGATTAACTCCATCAGGTCCTAAATAATAATTTTGTTTTCTCTCTCCCTAATTCTGACCATAAAACTTTTTGATTTACTCTGATATCATCTTGTAGTTTGTACAGCATACATCACAATTAAAGGAGTTTGTCCAGTTGTAAATTAGTGATGGCTTATGATAAAATGGATCATCTTTAGTAGATTGGCGGAGGTTTGTAACCTGAGAGGCCTGCTGATCAGTTGTTTTCAGGGCCCTCATGTTTTTGCACTGAGCTAATTTTTGCAGGAAGAATATAGCTTCGTTCTTACTGTAGTGGCCAGGCTTAGTATTGCAGGTAAAGTTCACATTCATTTCAATGCGAACTTCGCCTACAAAACCAAGCCTGGCAACTACAGTAAGAACAGAGTTGTTTGCCTCCTGCAGAAATTGTCTTACATGAGTACATGAGCACAGTGACTCAGAGAAGAGCTAATAGGTGGGGGCCCCTGCAGATGGACCCCCTCAATCTACAATTGATGACCTATGCAAAAGATAGGTCTACTCCTTATTGATTTACAACTGAACAACCATTTAAAGTATTGATATATCATCTATGCAACACATACAGTAATGATACAGCACCTTCCCCCTTGTGTTTCTACTGTACAGGTCGCTATAGAACCTCATAGTGATCCAAGTTCAGCTCAATAGATCCACTGAATGTCTGGGTCTAGTGGAGTAATACAAACACTAAAAGAAATCAAATTGCAGCCTTACAGTAGGCCAGAAAGAGTACCACTTCTCCTTGTGGAGAGCGCCAAGTAAGAGTAAGATGACTTATACACCATGCAATGCTCCTCTGGGAAATTTGGTATGCAAATGAAATGCCAAAATCCTCTTGCTTGAGGTATATCCTTAGTTGTTGCAAGGCCTGTTTGTAGGTTGGACATAAACTTATAAAGAAGCTACCTTCCAATAGGTGGCGCTGCAGAGGCATTGTAGCATCTCCCTCCCTTAAAGGGGTTGTCCCGCGCCGAAACGGGTTTTTTTTGTTTTTCAATAGGCCCCCCGTTCGGCGCGAGACAAACCCAATGCATGTGTTAAAAAAAAAAAACGTTTAGTACTTACCCGAATCCCTGCGCTGCGGCGACTTCTTTCTTACCTTAGCAAGATGGGCACCGGGATCTTCACCCACGATGCACCGCGGGTCTTCTCCCATGGTGCACCGTGGGCTCTGTGCGGTCCATTGCCGATTCCAGCCTCCTGATTGGCTGGAATCAGCACACGTGACGGGGCGGAGCTACGAGGACCAGCTCTCCGGCACGAGCGGCCCCATTCACCAGGGAGAAGACCGGACTGCGCAAGCGCGTCTAATCGGGCGATTAGACGCTGAAATTAGACGGTACCATGGAGACGAGGACGCTAGCAACGGAACAGGTAAGTGAATAACTTCTGTATGGCTCATAATTAATGCACAATGTACATTACAAAGTGCATTAATATGGCCATACAGAAGTGTATAACCCCACTTGCTTTCGCGGGACAACCCCTTTAAACCTTGCAGTATTCATATATCACCCATACTGTACACATATAGTACAAAAACACAGTGTTTGTAGGCATCACCAGTCAATCGGTCATGGATTGCATTTCCCAGTAGGCAGTTGCAAACAGCACTCTTTTGAAGTTGCACAGGTTTCACCTAACAAAGGCAATTCTTTATGGAGAATTGTACAAGGCCTCTCCCCATTCTGAAACAGCCCATAACAGTAAATGGAGATTGAAGGAGTTTTCTGAGACATCATAAAAAAATTCTAGCAGCTTTAGATCATGTGAAATGAACTAAAAATACTAAGCCATTCTGGTAGCGCTGCAGCCCTGGTGCCCGACACACTGAACCTGGAAGAAGCAGTGGGCAGCCGTAAGCACAATGAATGGCACTTGACCGCACACTGCTTCTTCCAGGGTCCTGTGTTTAAAGGGATATCCCAGGACTAAGATATTGATGACCTTTCCTCAGGATAACCCATTATTATCAGATCCATGGGGGTCCATCGGCCAGGACCCCCACTGTGAGTGTAGCTCAGTCCCATTAAAAGGATCCACCTCTACAAATTGTACAGCACTATCCCAGATAAACAGTGAAGAGACACTTGCCCTGGCCTCTTCAAACAGCTAATTGGTGGCCCGAATGGTCGGATCTGATATTCATAATCTACACTAAGGATAAGTCATCAATGTCCTAGTGCCAGAAACCCCTTTAACTCATCTACAGCGCTACCACAGGGAAAGCAAAGCATTACATACTACTCATTTAAATTAACAGGATATCTGTGAAGTGCATGGACAAACCAAGTCCTTCAGAGACAGAGAGACACTCTTTAACTGGACACTCCCTTTAACCCCTTAAGGACACAGCCTATTTTGGCATTGAGGACCAAGCGATTTTTGGTATTTTTCATCTCCATTTTTCAAAAGCCATAACTTTTTTATTTTTCCGTGGACGCGGCCGTATAAGGGCTTGTTTGCGTGGCGAGCTGTAGTTTTTATCGGCGCCACTTTTGGGTACATAGACAATATCGTAAAACTTTTATTATTTTTTTTATGATAGCAGGGAGAGAAAACGCAACAATTCTGCCATAGATTTTTTTTTTTTGAACAGCATTAATCATGCAGCATAAATGACACACTAAATTTTTTCTGCGGGTCGGTACGGTTACAACGATACCAAAATTCTTATATTTTTTTTAGGTTTTTACACTTTTTTGCAGTAAAACCCCTTTTTTTTTGGAAATCTTTTTTTTTCTCTAAAGCTGCATTCAAAGTCCTGTAACTTTTTTGTTTTTCTATGTACGGAGCTCTTTAAGGGCTTATTTTTTGCGAGATGAGCTATAGTTTTTGTTGGTACCATTTTGGGCAATGTACAGCTTTTTTGATCACTTTTATTGCATTTTTGGGGGCCTCTGTTTTTTAGCTTTTTTTTACGCTTTTTGCCGTACAAAATAAGAAGCATGTTCAACTTTTTGTACACTTCGTTACGGACACGTCAATACCCAATATGGGGTAGGTTTAATTTTTTTTACCTTTTTTATGCTAATATTAGAAAAAGCATAAAAAAGGGGTTTTTTAACATTTTTTTTTTTTTTACATTTTTATTTACTTTTTTTTTAGACTATTTGAATCCCTCTGAGGGACTTGCAGCACTATGCCTATGATCGCTGTTATAAGGCATGGCAGAGCTACTGCTCTGCCATGCCTTATCGCTTATACAGCAATCATAGGCATAGGCAATACAGGACGCCAGTGTCTGGCGTCCTGTTGCCATGGTGACAGGCCAGGCTCTCGCGATAAAATCGCGAGAGCCGGCCGGAGACACAGAGGGAGCGCGCTCCCTCTGTGAACTCTTTCCCTGCCGCGATCTACTTAGATCGCGGCAGGGAAGGGGTTAACAGCGGGGGGGGGCGGCGCATCTCCGATGCCCCCCCGCTGTTGCAGCGGGATGCCGGCTGTGACTGACAGCCGGCTCCCGCTGCGGGATAGCGCGAGGTCAGTCATGATCTCGCACTATCCCGATGACAAACCGGTACGTCATTTTGCGTGAAGTATCAGCCTGCCATGACGTACCGGTACGTCATGGAGCGGGAAGGGGTTAAACAAATGCCAGGTTTAGTGTTCCTCTAAGGCCTCATGTCCGCGGCCGTTTCGGTAAACCCACAGTGTTTTACTGGTGTTTGTAAATACCCGGTCTGCCGTCAGAGAGCCATCAGGGACTGCGTATGGCTGTGAGTTTACTGCGCATGCCCGTGTATCACGCGCACATGGTTATGCGCAGTGGGACTCTTTTTTTAAAAAAAGTTCCCCACTCTGTTTCAGTGCGGATTGTGTATGAAAACACTGCCTATACGCAATGTATTGCATATGGACAGCGTTGCATACACTGCCTATACAAATGTATAGGGCTCACGCTGCATGGTACACAGAGAAATAGAGCATACTGTGATCTGTTTTTCATGCGTATCGATACACAGGGTCTACACGCAGATATGCATGGATCAATAAAAGCCCATTGACTTTCATTGACTCCATTCACCACATATTATACATGCGTAATAAGAAGTGAAAAGACGGCCATGGACATAAGCCTTTAAACAAATGTCAAGGTAATTGGGTCCAAGATGCCAGTTATGGGAAGTCAAAGTGTGCAGATAACCCACTACTGTGGTGTTGGTGCCAATCTCAGGTGCTCGATACACTTGGCATTTCATTGCCTGTATCTCCATGTGTTTGTGCCATTCTCAGTAAGATCTCATTAATGGTCCATGTTTATTAATTATTACAGTGATGGGGGTCCAGCTTTGCTTGGCTCCCAATTCTACTAGTAGCAAACATGCTGTCTTCATTACTAAAATTGTTTTATTATTTGTACTGATTGCTTGATTTGTGACAGTTCTGAATAACAGCATTTTACATGGTGGCCCAAGGAGGAATGACTACATGCCAAGCTAATCATTCTGTGCCCGGACATAGTTAACTAATGACCATGTTTTGCACAACATCAAGGTTGCATGATGAGGGTCTGTGGATCTCGGTAATTGCAGTGATTTTACAGTCTACAGAAAGGTTCTTCTTGAACAGTTGTCAGATGTTCTTGCATGTTATGTGATGCATCATATGGAGTGGCATGCTATGTCTACCATTGAGACAATAGAAACCATCTGTTTCCACCAGGTAGACAGATCTTATGGTGATAAGCAGACACATCAGTCTTACACACTTTGATGACAATCCAGAAACATTTCCTACATCACTCAATGCTCAGCCAAACCGTAACTCAGGTTAAAAGGTGACTCTTACCGTAGGGTAATTCAGCTCCACTGATCGCCAAGCTTTAGGTCCTGCTGCTCACTCGCTATTATTGTTTTTTTTCTTCCTTTTGGCAATTAGTCTTTCCCAGCTGCAAATCTTATGATAAAACTTCATGCAAAAAAAACCAAACTAATTCTTCCATCTGGCTTGCAGACATATTTGAGGACCTGGTTCCCTTTCTGCCACCAAAGCATATGGACCATGTCCCAACACCCTCTGACCCTATTGACAAGAAGAGATGACAGAATTAGTATTTCATGGGGAATACAACTATTTGCTAAAACAGGTATGCCAGTAGGACCAAACTGCCCTTAGTGGAGGGACTAAACAGGAATTTATATTCATAGTATATCCTTAGAAGACTAGGGATTGCATCACCACCAAGGAGCTACAGGAGGACTGAGATTGTTGTACCAGATACCATGGCGTTTCTGTGAATAAGGCTGCGCTTGGTTTGTATTGCAGCTCAGCCTCAACTGCATGACAGCCATATGGCTTAAAGAGATTGTCTGGCTCTGAAAGATTTTTTATGTACACTCAGGACAGGTCAACAAAAGCTAATGGGTGGAAGACCACTGCCAGGGATTCCAGGAAGATTCACTGTTCAGGCTTTGTTTCGATATATGAAGCAGTTAGCAGACAACTCCGTACATTGTGCAGTGGCCTGGCATAGTATTGCAGGCACAGATGCCATTAAAATGAATAGGAAAAGTGCCTGCAATACCATGCCAAGCCACTGCACAATATATGGAGCTGTCTGCTTCTTGCTCTGTACACCAAGACAGTAGCCCAGTGAACAGTGACCCCTGCCAATTAGCTATTGGCGATCTATGCTGAGGGTAGATTATCTTTCAGAGCTGGACAAGCCCTTTAAAATTTACCTCAATGTGGTTTTCAATTGTTGCAAAGTACTGTATGCAGATGAAATGGGTTGCAGAGAGCCTTGTGAGGAGTGAGTTGCCCCAGTGCTGCTGCAGAGCTGGGTTTTTCTGTACCAGAGCGAGTGAAAGCAAGTCTGATTGCATCATGATTCCAGCTTAGGGTGGTGTTTACAAGATGCAAAGTCCGTTGCTGCCATATTAGAGTGCAGATATCTTTCAAAATTATGGATGGTATTAAATGACAAAAAACTAAAACCACCAAATAGTTGCTTATTTATAATTGTTAGTGATCATTTGGTTCCTTTATAAAGATTTAGAGACACACTGATGGTACAGTAGTTATACAGATCTGGATGGCACACACATACAAATAGATAAACAGGCATTTGATGGACACACTCAGTAAAGTGAATAAAGTAGCGTATGTAGATAATGCCAACACCATGTGCCCATAATTAACACCATCATTCAGGACACATAAATAAAACTGCCATACTGTACAAATAATGCCGCTCTAGTGTTCAGTACAGAAATAACACATCCATATAACAGCCAGAATGCACCCAATGACAAGATCATCAGAAAACTCCCCTTAAGAGGGTCATCATTGTCAGCAGCTTGTACCCCTTTAGACAATTGCTGCATGGTGCCAGCTTTACAAAGCAATGCCAGCAGTGTGCACCCTTAAGCAATGCCAGCTGAGTACTCCCTGTACACAGTTGTGCCACCAAAGTACCCTCTATAAGCAATAGTCTCAGCAGAATGAGGTGGTATAATGTTAGTTACTTAAACTTGGGTCTTCTCATGCTTTTCGGTGCATCGGGTGACAAAAGGCTGCCATCGTTGACGAACAAAGGCAGCAGTTTCAGCATCACCCCGTGAAAGGATGACAATACATAGGTCCTCTATAAATGTAAGTTGCCAGGTGATCTTTTGCCTTCCCCACGGACACTTCCCATTTTTTTGAGATAGCAATTCTTGCCAGCCTTGTTTCAGGGGGATGTAGAATGTGTCCAGTAAAACCTTCGGTAACTCGGAAATGGAGTGGCCAAATACCAGAGTGACAGTAACTTTCTTCATTCTCAATCCGATAATGGTAAGTGACCTTAAACAGGTGATGATGGCATCATTGTTGGAAAACATCAAGTTGACAGTTGTTACATATGGTCGCTTTCCATGTTTCAAATGCATATAGTGCAGTTGAGATCACGATAGTGTTCAGAAGTCGTAGTTTAGCTTGTAATGGGAGTGAGGCGGAAGTCCATATGGAGCATACTCACTGGAAAGTTACCCATGCCTTTCCGGTATAACACAATATATCATATTCGACATCCCCATCATTGGTGACTGTACTGCATAACTAGAGAAACTGGTCAACCTCTTCCAACCGCTGCTGTTGGTTGCCCATGATTGAGGCATTTGAGGAGGCGGCATGTCCAACTCCCATAATCTGTGCCTTCTTAGATAATCCATAAATCAATTCTCACTGCTTCTTGTTCAAGAGGTGATAGTGTTTATTGGAGTTTGGAGAATGATGGTGCAAGAAGAGCTTTATCATTCGCAAAGTCCAAGTCAGTAAACCACTCTAGTGGGTTACGTCCTACAATGCCAACTATATTCAGCCCAATTGCTCGTTTCATGACGTTTCATAGGCAGTACCAGCTGAGTATTCCCTATACAGAGGTGTGCTACTAGTGTGCTCCCTATAAGCAGTAGTGTCAGCAGAGTGAGGTGATATAATCTAGCTCTACTACTAAGGACTTAACGTCTAGTGCCACACTAACATTTACAATTACATGCCCGAAGTAACAAATTCTGGAAGAAAATTACTTCCCCTTTTATGCTACAAACTATATATGATCATAACAGAAAATTCTTGCAGCGGCCCCCGCCATGCACCCCCATCTGCCTGCCATGGCCTGTGGCATTACACATTCTTCATGCTTCCTTAAAGTAATGCTCTATTTCCCGGCCCCCATTAAAATCCAGCAGTTAATGAGAACGCAGCGTTACGGGCTCATACACCTCAGCCAGGAAGACGGCTCATTCTCTAACTCTTAACATTAGACTTTAAGACCAAGAAAAGCCTGCTGACAGATTTGGAATGACTTATGGATATAATATACATTCACATCACTCCGCTCGTATAACGTCCCCTTCGCCAGTTTGATGCAGGCCATAAAACAGATCACCTGACCAATGTAAAAAAGGAGAATTCTGTGGAACACTTTTTTTTATATAAGCATTTACGTTAATGAATATATTGTGATATTGTATATGGACGTCTAGCCTGAATAACTCCCAACATCCGCTATACAGCTTGCGGCTACACTGTACAAACAGGGTAGATGAAGCATAGCCAGCTGTAAAAAAATGCCAATTGTCTATGAACTAGCTATGTCAAGACCCATAATAAAGACCTTGTCAAATGGGCAGGGTCAAAATGAGAGAATAGGAAAACCACCCCACCAGCTACTAGAATTGCCACCTTTGTCACCAAAATATACCGGCCAAGGGGAAGCATGGTTTAGGGGTGTGGCTTATCACAACATATGATTTTACCTCTGTTATTCCAGTGGTCCCTATAGTAATAGTGCCCCCTCTTAGTGGCCCCTATAGTAATAGTGCCCCTTTTAGTAGCCCCAGTGTAATAATGCCCCTTTAGTGGTCCCTGTAGTAATAGTGCCTTTTTAGTTGCCCCAATAGTGAGTGTCCCACTTGGTGTCCTCAGTAGTAATAGTGACTCCCTTAGTAGCCCCAATTATAATAGTGCCCCCTCTTTATACACTGCCCACCTCTGTACCTCCGGCCTGGCAGCAACAACACTTTGAAGTACTTTAACTCACCCCCAAGTCTGTGCCGGATGTGCAGGAATACACTGGAGGGTGGAGGAGTTGGAGTCTCTGATTACATCAGTGGCAGCTGGATCAGAGCTAGAGGGTGAGTTAAAGCAAATCATGGTGTGGTTGCCTCCTGGCTGTACTTGTAACTAATAATTACTTTCTACCAGTTATTAATATGCCCAGTAAAAAATAAGTACCATCACTGGCCTTTGAATTTAATTACTGGCTGGGCCAATGAGTTGCCGGTCTGGTGGCAACCATAGTGGCTACATGCGTTCTTTCTGCTAGTGCAGCGAACTTGTCAGACTAGATGTAAGGGCCTGAACAGGTGGGCACATTTCCATTTTGGTTCCTTTATTTTTCATTAATTTACATCTGTTTTAAAGAATGTTTACACTTTTGCGCTGTCCATTTAAAACAGCAACCGCTGTACTGTTGTGGCTGTTTGTTGTGTGCTACATAGCGGGAATTGAGGAGGGGTGATTAGCTGACCCCTCCCAATATATATATATATATATTTGCACATGGAAAATAGAGAGAATTATGAGAGAGCAGTGTTGTGTGACACTGTAGAATAGGCCTCAGGGCCTACAAGTGTAGTGTCCCAGAACTACATTCTGGACCCCTCCATAATTGTCATCCATGTGTTGCTCATGTGGACGCACTGTGCAAAACTTTCATGTCAATTCTCTGTATGTGTGTTGCACAGCTGCGGTGTCTGAGGGGTTAACTCTTTTAAAATCATTGTCTGTCAGCTCTGCTGCTGAATGTATCTACTGTGTCATGTGGTACCAGTGAGGTTATAAAAGTGAGTGTCTGAGAGCGGGAAAGGTTGTTGATGATCATCCATGTGCCCATGAAGTTGGAGGACCCACAGTGATGCAGGGAAGAACCTTCAGCTTCCCTGCATTGAAAATGGAGAAGGACAGGCTCCCCATGTTGGAGCTGAGGATCTTCCCTCTTCCCCGATCCTTTGGAGAAACCGCACGGGAGCAGGGAGACACCTCTGGTTTCTCTGTGTCTAATATGGAGGAGAAGGAGAGACATCCGTACCGCATGTGAAACGCATGAGAGAACAAGTGAGTCACTAAATTCTCCAGAGTGAGAGCAACCCCAAAATAATTCTGTATAGAGCAACCCACCATATCAGGTACCCATTCACACTACAGGCATTATTTTTCCTGTGTGGCCATCCGCCATTAGGATCACCACACAGAGGTACGTAATAGTGACACCCACGCGGATGTTGTGCGGAGTGCATCTAGGCTAAGCCTTCTTCTAAGTGATTTCTTGCCAGAGAGTATGAGGAGAGGATCTTGTCTTTTTACCTCCTTCGGAGTATATTTCATGTCCAGGACCGCTGACATATAGATAAGGTGGACTATAGGGCCGTATTGTTCCTGTGTACTTTTTCCTCCCAACCTCTGAGCTTCTGCCTGTAACTGCTGCCATAAATGCACCTATAATTACCTGTTTGCAAAGTATACCTAAGTAAAGTTTTACCAGGTCTCAACCGTTCCTGAGGACCCAAGGTACGACTTGTCCAGTGTTTATTACTCCACCGCATAGAATAATGGTGTGGGAACGTTGGCGTCATGACGTGATATATATATATATATATATACATATACTTCCATGAGCCGTCCCCTATGTTTTACTACTCGGCTACACCGTAACAAGGACTAGGCCTCCGGTACATATACAAGTCCAGTGGTTCATGTCCCCTTGTATTACAAGCTTTGGCGTCTCTCCCAGGACACCACAACTATTTTCTGGCGTCTCTCACAGGACTTGGGAGATAAGCCCCTAGGAGTCACTAGACTGGGTCTTAACGTCATTGTCAGACTGGAGGCAAGGGATATTTACTCCATGAAGACCCAGGTTCTTTTGGCGGTATAAGAGGGGTTTGGTGCACCCTGTAATTGTGTTTAAAAGGACTTTGGCCTTTACATTGAATGTGTTTGGAAGGAAACCTGAATTCTGACATGAAAAAAAAATGCTTATTTGCTTTTCAGTAACTGTTCTTTTAATCTTTGTGCCTCCAGGTGTTGGGTGACATGCCGCAATAATGTGGAGATACAATTCGTTTTTCAGTTGGGCAGAAGGTAGAGCCACATTCCCGAAAGATGCCGTAAAGTGAAGTGGCCAAGCATCACTGAACCTGTTGGTGTTCCTGAACTCTGAGTTAATTGTGGCTGATCCAAAATGCTCTCAAGCTATGAAGTGCTCGTTGTATAGAGAACCTGACCACGTCATCTAAAAGATTGCTCTGTGGCATGCCAAAAGTCTGTTACTAGTGTTGTCAGTGCTGAACTTCTGTTAAATAAAGTTTCACTGTAACTATGCCACCACAGCCAAAGACTGCAACTGTCAAAAAAGGTGGAAAATGGTTAGAGGGGTTTGGTAGGCTCCATAATTCTGTTTGAAAAGACTTTGGCCTTCTTTATGCTGAGGGCGTTGCAATCAAACCTTAAGGCCCAATGTCCACAGCACGTACAGATTTTCAATGCAGATATCCGCAGCGGATGCAGTGCGAATCATCTTAAAAATGATTTTTTAATGGCTTGCGGGTGATCACGGATTGTGTGTTTTCATCTCCCATAGAGATGAATGGAGCCACATCTCTTTACGGGATCGGCGATAAAATGGAGCATGCTGCGATTTTAGATCCACGTGGGGCATCTGCAAAGCACCTAAAAATTAAATCTGGAGAGTTTAATTCAGTTGCCACCGCCCCATTGTTTCCTATAGGTGGCTAAACCTGCGGATTTAATATATCAAATCTGCACGTTGACATTGGGCCTAAATGTGACATGAAAAAATGTTTATTTGCTTTTCAGTAACTTTTTCTTTAAGCTTTCCGCCTCCAGGTGCTGGGTAAGATGATCCGATAATGCAGAGAGACAGATTTTTTTTTTTTCTATTGTTACCGATAAAACTTCCTGAAGAGTGGAAGAGTTAAGGTGGCACAGCAGAATTTGGTTGAGCAGAAGGGAAAGCTACATTCCTGTGAGATGCCGTGAAGTGGTCAAGCATCACTGAACCTGTTGGTGGTCATGAACTTAGTACCAATTGTGGCTGAGCCGAATGCTCTTGAGCTGTGAAGGGCTCATTGTATAGAGAAGCGGACTATATTGTCTAGAAGATTGTTCTGCAGTATCTGTGCCAACCACCCACTGATGGAATATAACCCTGTGATGCCAGTGCTGAACTTCTGTTAAATAATGGTCTGAGTTGAGCCACTGACTGAGCCATGTGGTCTGTTCAGAGCTGCACACACGTAGCAAGATTCCAGACCAGGCCTATGACTGGACTTTTGCATATCACTTTCCAGTGGTGGGGGACAGGGGAGTGGAGGAGTTGTGACGCCTGGTGTTCTCCCCTCCGGCAAATCGAGCAAAGCACCTGCAAGGGGTGCAGAAGAGTGTCTATTAGTTTTGGGACCCAGGGATGTTACTTTTCAGGGGCACAAAGTGGGCATAATTACCTTAAGTTGGGCACAAAAGAGAATTATAACTGTAAGGGGGCACTGTTACTAAGAGGCACAAATTAGGCATTTTTTTGTGGTGCGCACTGTGGGAAAGTTATTATGTTGTGGGGGCACTATTATTGTATGGGTCCCAAAGGGAGGCACTACTATTGTGTAGGGAGTATTGGGGGTAGTGGCAGGATGGAATGTGTGCAGAGATGAGAGCTCACTGGAAGTAACTGAACTGTAATCACTATCACTCTGTAGAGCTGGGATTTACTTTTCCCTAAAATGAAAAAAACTGGCTTCTACTTCATGGGGGGGGGGGGTGCTTTCCTGCAGAGCAACATTTTAGGATGGTAGGTTGAACTGGATGAACATATGTCTTTTTTCGGCCTTACATACTCTTTCTACAGCTGAGTCGTTGTATTGGTATTAGTGTATCTTGATGCCACCAGGAGGAACTGGTGGAGTCAAGATTTACAGGGTAAGTGATGCCCCCTGTACATGATTGGCTGCAGAGCTCGATGGGCTGTAGGTCCTGGCAGCCCACTAAACTTAAGCAGCAGCTGCAGTGATTTGAGAGGGATGGAGGGTTAGGATGAGGGCAAAGTGTAACACTTAGTCTTATACAGAGGCATAACTTAAAGCTCCTGGGCCCCAATGCAAAATGTGTAGTGCGGCCCTTAATTATAATGTTTTATTAATAGTGCTGGGCTACCTATATAGAGAAGAGAGGGCTTATGGCCCCCCTAAAGCTCCTGGGCCCGGGTGCAACTGCATTCCCTGCACCCTCTATAGTTACGCCCCTGGTGTTATAGATATAATATAAGGCTAACTGTTACATGTATCCCTCACCCTAACCCTCCATCCCTGGCACAAATTATCAGACTGTGCTTTGTCTATGCCTGACAGCTGACAGTCCCCCCTCCCTCCCTGGCACAGTATAGTGCCGAAGCAGCCACGAGCGCTGTCAGAGGCATCCCCGCTGCTGTGCCCTGCTCCTGCTCACGCAGCACGGCCAGAGTACTCTTCAGCTGCGGCTCAGGGGTAGCTACTTTGAGGGGGCTGTGGAACGCGCTGCGCCGGCGCTTCCCTTACTGTCAGTCAGCAATGCAGAGTGCAGGGAGGGCAGCAGGGAGGGCGCTCTGCTGCTGCCGCCACAGGCCAGTACAGCCAGGTCGGTGGGGAAAGGTGTGTGCCGCTGCCGCTCCATCACTGTTCCGCACCGCTCACAGTCAACAGACCAGTAGAGGCAGGACACCGGCGACCACTATCTTGCGCCAATGCTCCGTTACTGTCCCCTACCGCTGCCGAGTGCAAGCAGCCCAGCAGGGAAGGCGTTGTGCCGCCGACGTTCCCTTGCCTGGTAAGCACACTTTACTGAATTGCAGGACCTGAGAGGGGGGGAGCGGCAGAGCTGTCAACCTGAGTGTATCTTGTCAGCACCCACACTTCCGGTGGTGTCAAGATACACTAATACCCACTGTATTTAGGCCTGTAGCAATAGAAAAGTCGTCTTAAAGATATACATATATTATGTGTGTGTACATGAAAACATTTATTTTTGGGAGGTGGACACATATCTAAGGGCTCGTGCCCCTTTTAGTTTAGGGCAAGTCAGTATCTGAACCTTCCCGCTAGAAAAAATCAAGCATATGCCCCGAAACGCGCCTTGTAGCACCCAGAACTTCCTTATCCTGAATCCAGAATGAACAACCTGCACAGTTTTTGAACAATTTGAAGCAATGTGATGGGGCTCCAGATGTTTCATGTAAGTAAAATAACACGTGAGGCCAGAAGGACCAACACCTCACGAGGAAATTCTCTGTTAGACATTACATTCCCTCCTGATTGTGCAGCACATAAAACACGGTATTCCGCTAAACTTAAATCAAGCCCTGTGGAGGGTGATTAGTCTGGTGGAGGTGAGACGTAAGGTTTAGTGGCTGCTCCATTACTGCTAAATCTGCTACAACACGGATTTTCAGACAGAGATTAAGTAGTAATCCGCTGGTAGTAATGTGAGGATTATAGAGGTGTATATTTTTTACATTCAACAACTTCATTTTTTTGCTTTATTTTTACCAAAATGGTTCATTATTTGAACTTCATACTGTTCTATCCAGAACCAACATAGCTGCTATGGAGCCCCACGTCATTATCGTAGCTAGCCTATGCTATTTGCATAGCCTGAAAGTCAATAAACTGCAAATGAGCTATGCAAAAAGTGTAAGGCTCCAAGCGAACGTCATTGGTGCACCAAAAGTTCATTTAAAGAATACATGTTCATATGATACAGAAGAAGAGAGATGGAGAACTATTGCTTGAAGACAGGTAGTACTTAAAAAAGGGAGGCCAGTAAGGTGTAAGGAAATGTACCCCACAACCCCCTTTACAGCTTGTAGTGGTTTCATGTAGTGGTTTCATATAGTGGTTCCATATAGACGGGTAGGCTCCACCCATCTATATGGAAATGGAAAGGAGCTACCCCCCCCCCCCCCCCAATGTTCAGGAGTTTTATAGGAACCCTGGAGGTGCTAAAAAAGACGTTTTAGCTGTGTCACTGGCTGGTGTGATGCAGCTACAGAAAGAGTGAGATGCAAGCGGCAAGACAGCTTTTTTACAGGAGCCATGCTTTGGAGCATCAAGAAGGCCTGAAAAGTGCTCAGACGACCGGAGGCCGAAGATCAAAGGTCACCTGAAGCTATAGAGGACTAGCCAGGAGGTGCAATTGTCTGCGGGAAAGAGAACCAGCACTCTGTTCCTAGTTGTGGGAGGACATCAGGACCTTCTTCCAGATTGCTGAGGACTTGTGATCAAGAAATGCTCCCAATTTCGAATTAGCCAGAGGCAGTCAAAGTCAGTGCCACCACAGGACTTATGTAAGTGAGGCTGTCCTTATTAAAAGCCGGTCTGTGTACACAACAGTGAGAGTCTTACCAGACTAACCAGTAAGTTGCTGCACTTAAGCAAGGATTCAACATTATTCACATGGACAGTAGGGATCTAACAAGGGCTTGACCAGTTAGGACTGGACTATCAGAGGAACTTGATTTGGAGTCAAGCTGGGACATTTATGAACAGATGGTTGTTAGAACTTGTATAAACTGGTTCACAGCAAGACACCGCAGAGGAAAGGGGTACAGCCTTTAGTGTTGATGTCTACAATATGCAAGGACATGGCCCCTATGGGCAAAAGAGGTAGAGTTATTGGAAGTGTGTCAGGTATTTGGTGCATGTTTGTAAGACCTGAGTTTCTACGGATGTCTTGCTGCGACTAGATACAAGAGGGATTGTGATGAGGTATGATGTTCTAATGTAATGTTTAAGTACTAACGCCCTCCTATGGAGTGAAACTAGGTAACCATTACTTGTTAAAGGGAACCTGTCTCTTGCCTAAAGCACCATAAACAAAGTTATGGCACTGTTATATGAGGTGATAGGGAGCCGGATGATGCATTTTTCATACTCACCCGCTTCCTGGTCACCCCGGTGTCTGCCGCTGAAGTCCGTGCGGCGTCCACAAATCGGACTCTTTTCAGATTCCCGTGTGCTTTCCCATAGGCTTGTATGCAATAATTGTCCAATCCTAACCATTGCCACAAGGTGGTGGCCATCAATCCCAATTGCCACACATCACCCTCCCCCCATCATGTTTGCACAACCTCCCTCCATGCAATTGCAGTGCCATAAATTTATGGCAGATAATTCCAAGGGATTAACCATTTATTGGCTCCTGTATTAGAATCAAATGTAATATTTAATTTTACTGGATATGAAATCACCTAAAAACTATATCTGGGGCACAAATTTCCACCTACTATAAAAGTTGTTTATTTGCTCCTCACAGTCAATAGCATAAAAATAGCAGAATACACACAATTTTAGTTTTAGGCAGTGAATATTTTTGGATTTTTTATAGGCCGGGCACAGTGGTTGGCATCGGGCAGTGAGCTTTATATATCCCTGGCTGTCAGCACGGGGCGTTAGGATGCTGTTTTGTATTTTACAATGTGCTGCTCTGACAAGAGAGAGTTCATCTGGAGCAGCGCTCTGAAAGTCGGGCTACCACATGCAGGTTGTTTTGGACACAGCAGCAGCTTATAAACTTCTGTGGTTTCCGTAGCTTCTTGGAATCATTTTGTTAGCTAATATCATGTCATATAGTAGTACTGCCGCCCTGGCAATAACAAGATTCATTCTACCAGACCTGGAAATTTACTGCACATCTAATACAGTACGGTATATTCTCATAAATCTTACGTAGCTGAGTCACCTAAACATCCTTAAAGGTGTTGCCTCCTCGAATAGTCCTTCTTTGAATCAAAGCGAAAACTACCATATAGTGTCAAGATAATTTTGCCATATTGAGCCCACATAATAGCACCATATAGTGCCCGAATAATATACTATATCCAAATAATATTTCCTTAAAGTGCCGACATATTAACGCCATATAGTTCTCAAATGATTCAATCACGTGCCGTTACTTAATACTGGTTGGTTTGAGTTTATTTCAAGGGTTCCTGTCCATTGGAGCCTCCTAGTAAATCAGGGCTCTGGGCAATTTTCCAGTGTACAGTAAAGGACTTTTCTGACAAATGACATTGGATAGGTGTGAAATTTCTAAGACACTAAAACATGGGCCCCAAGGCTGTATACTTTCAACCTGGGTGACTACAGTGAGGAGGAGTTTGAAAGGAGTGGTGGTCAGGTATGCACTCTGCAGCTCCATTCATAGTCAATGGGACTAATAGAAAGTGCTAAGCACTGCACAGTGCTTAAAGGGGTTGTCCCGCGCCGAAACAGGGTTTTTTTTTTTTCAATAGCCCCCCCCGTTCGGCGCGAGACAAACCCGATGCAGGGGTAAAAAAAAAAAAACATCCAGTACTTACCCAAATCCCCGCGCTCCCGCGACTTCTTACTTACCTTACTAAGATGGCCGCCGGGATCTTCACCCACGATGCACCGCGGGTCTTCTCCCATGGTGCACCGTGGGCTCTGTGCGCTCCATTGCCGATTCCAGCCTCCTGATTGGCTGGAATCGGCACACGTGACGGGACGGAGCTACAAGGAGCAGCTCTCCGGCACGAGCGGCCCCATTCGGAAGGGAGAAGACCGGACTGCGCAAGCGCGTCTAATCGGGCGATTAGACGCTGAAATTAGACGGCACCATGGAGACGGGGACGCCAGCAACGGAACAGGTAAGTGAATAACTTCTGTATGGCTCATAATTAATGCACAATGTATATTACAAAGTGCATTAATATGGCCATACAGAAGTGTATAACCCCACTTTCTTTCGCGGGACAACCCCTTTAATGAGAGCTGTACATAGCTGTCACGAGAGTTAAAAACTTTGTAGCAGTTATCATTTGTTGAGATGCCACCATTGTCTAGGTCTGCAAAAGGCCAAATAGCATTCAGCCACCCCTCAATACAGATCTTTGAGCCAAAGGGCCCTTAGAGCCAAGTTAGGCCAACCTTTGCCCTCCCAATTAAGACTCACTCTGGCCCTGGAGGCTAGTTACGATCCAGCCATTCATCAATCATGGTCCTAGGCCAAGCAGCCACCCACACTTATTAGTCCACCTGTGTGTACAGAAGGAAATGTATGGCTTAAAGGCAAGTATACTCTGTCAGTCTTGACAGTACACAGAGTGACCAACTAGTTCAGAGAAAAGCAGCGTTCCACATTTGTGAACTTAGTAAAGCGTAGAAATTAGAGATGAGCGAATATACTCGTTTCGAGTATAGCAGATAATAATCTAACTTGCGTAAGAGGCTTGATTAATGTGGGAAACTATATGGATAATAACAAGTTTTCTGTAGCTGGTAAACACATATACCGGAATCGTATGAAATGGCTGATTTCTCAAGTGAAGCACCTGCCCCCCCCGAAAAGGATGAACCCACTACGGTACAGGTCCAAACTGATCTATCAACTAAACTCACTATTCATCTTATTCATCTGACTACTAAGTAAGTAAATATTATACTTGAAGCTGGCTACAAATCTAGCACCAAGAACTAAGGCCTAGTGAACACAAAGCACAGTTTTCACTGACAAAGAGTGTCGACCAGGTCAGTTCCACAAGAAGTGTAATCTATGTCCTTAATACTAAGGAACCGATTCAAATATCTTAGCTGAAAGCCTGATAGGCTGACTGGACTGACAAGACAGCCCAACCAGCCTATCAGCACAGAACTGAATGACACTGGGCATGTCCCGCCCAGCCTGTCACATGGTCCAGATATAATGTTGTGATATCAACCCAGAAAATTCTGCAACTTGGAAGACACGTTGCTGTCGACACCATGACACGTTTCCGGGTTCACTGTTTTAGCAGTTTTACCTTTGTTTAGGATAAAACTACAATATAAAGAAAAAATCATAAAAATGTATATAGAAATAAGTAAAAAAATATAAACTAAATTTCAAAAGAAAAACACTGCCCAGGACAACACAAACTATTACCAAAGCTGCCTCGTAATGCAAGACTATACACATTGCGTATCAAAATGGCCAAAATATAATAGGGAGCCTATTAGAATATTTCAGTGTAAAGTAGCAAATTTAAAGAATAAAGAACCATTATTTAATTAAAAACTATTAACCATTGAAAACTAATCTTTTTAACATTTTCAGGGTCCATTACCATTAATAAG
Organism: Eleutherodactylus coqui; assembly: GCF_035609145.1. Lineage (NCBI taxonomy): Eukaryota > Metazoa > Chordata > Amphibia > Anura > Eleutherodactylidae > Eleutherodactylus > Eleutherodactylus coqui. The sequence continues at coordinate 55,110,063 of NC_089837.1, read as the reverse complement.
ACTAAAAAAGAAAAAAAAACATCCATATAAAAAAAGGTAAAAAAACACTACATAATTTATTGTGGTAGCTCAAGCAATACAAAAGTTAGCGTCGATAAACAATGTGAGTAAAAACTCACTTTCAACCAATACAGTCATTAAGGGTTTAAGAATTTTATCAACACAGTATATTAAATCTATTTAGATTAAAAAAAACATAATGGTGTTCATGGGGGGGCATTTGCCTTAAAGGGGTTGTCCCGCGGTAAAAGTAAAAAATTTTTTTTTTGCCCAGTCGCCCTAGCTAGAAAAGGGCATTAAATATACACTAAAACCGTTTCCATAAGTGCTGCACACTAACCTGTAGCAGCTTTTGTTCATTAGGAGAATTTTCCTTTTCAGGATGGTGCCTCGGGTCTTCTCCCACGGTGCACCACGGGTCTTCTCCCATGGTGCACCGCGGGTGGTCTGCTGCTACGTGCGCGCTCCCGATGATGTCATCGCGGTAGGTGGGCACCTTTCTGTTTCTGCTCTCCGCTCTGGTGGCATGTATGCACTGCCGATTCCTGCCACCTCATTGGCTTGTCGGCACCACGTGCAGGAGGGAGGAGGGTGTTTGGCCGAGGGAGGAGTCAGCTCGCAGCATTCACAAGAAAGAAGAAGGCTACTGCGCAGGTGCGACTGTTCCAGTGGGGAGAAGAGGACTTTGGTCGGCGCCAGGACAACGGGGACGCCAACACAGGGGGGGGGGGGCCCTGTAGGTAAGTATATAACTTCTGTATGGCACATATTTCATGCACGATGTATATTACAAAGTGCATGTATATGGCCATACAGAAGTGCTTAGCTTAACTTTAATTCGTGGGACAACCCCTTTAACGATAACATACAAAACAAAAGCAATAACAAAAGTTTTTTTTTCCTTACAGGAGTTCCTTAACCAGGAGGGGATGCATGGAGCATGCCCAGGAGCCAAGCCTTCTCCATACATGGTGGGTGGCATTTAAATGGCCTCAGAGAAGGAGGAGGCGCCCTCTGTCTCCCAAAGAGCTCCCACCAATAAGATTGTGAATTGCCATGGGGTGTCATGGCAGGCTAGGTCTTGTGAAGACCTGCAGGGCTGCTGTGTATTTCTGTCTTATTAAAATGCCTGCAGACTTACAAATGATTTTATATCCAATCAAACAATTCCTAGTTCAAGCCACCAACGGGGACTAAAATAGAAGTCAAGTTTTTTTAATCATTATAAAAAATATTAACATTTTTTAAACCTTTTCTCATTTTTAACATAAAAAAATATTTTGTATAACTGCACCCATAAGAGACCAATCTATGAAAGTAATGCATTATTTTTTATACACAGTGAACGCCATAAAAAAAAAATTCACAGTATCAGAATTGTGCTTTTTTTTGGTCACCGGAAGTCAAGGGACCAATGCAACCAATCAGAGGCTGTAGCTTCATGTTCCTGAATTCTTGACATTATAGCATTCAGGATGTGAGCACTAATGCCAATAGAAAGAGCAGTGACATAGCAGCCTCTGTATCGTTGAAGAGGTCACTTGACGTCTGGTGACATCATCTGTTACAACAAAGGCAGCAGGGTTGCAATGCTGGATGCAGGGAACAGGTAAGCACAGCATTTTTTCTTATTTTAGTACAGGGGGCACTAAAGCGGGCATGTTGTATAGTAACCGGATAACCCCTTTGAATGGTGCCATTGAAAAATTCAACTTATCCCATCAAAAAGATAGCCCTCAATTGGCTATGTTGATCGGAAAAAAAGAAGAAATTAATTTTTTTTTAAAGCGGGAAGATAAAAAACAAAATGAAAATACACAAAAAATGACTCTGGAATGGAGGGGGAACGGGTCACCTGCTAAGTATGAAACATAGCCCCCCCCCCCACCACCACCACCACCACTTCCCGTTCCCTCACCAATGAGCCCCATAACGTAGTTTATGGGGATTAAAAGTGATGTCAGGTTCCCTTCTATGTGTACGCTATATAAAAATGATAATAATCCTGATAATATTACTTAAAGGGGTTGTCCCGCGCCGAAACGTTTTTTTTTTTTTTCAATAGGCCCCCCGTTCGGCGCGAGACAAACCCAATGCATGTGTTAAAAAAAAAAACGTTTAGTACTTACCCGAATCCCCGCGCTGCGGCGACTTCTTCCTTACCTTAGCAAGATGGCCGCCGGGATCTTCACCCACGATGCACCGCGGGTCTTCTCCCATGGTGCACCGTGGGCTCTGTGCGGTCCATTGCCGATTACAGCCTCCTGATTGGCTGGAATCGGCACACGTGACGGGGCGGAGCTACGAGGACCAGCTCTCCGGCACGAGCGGCCCCATTCACCAGGGAGAAGACCGGACTGCGCAAGCGCGTCTAATCGGGCGATTAGACGCTGAAATTAGACGGCACCATGGAGACGGGGACGCTAGCAACGGAGCAGGTAAGTGAATAACTTCTGTATGGCTCATAATTAATGCACGATGTATATTACAAAGTGCATTATTATGGCCATACAGAAGTGTATAACCCCACTTTCTTTCGCGGGACAACCCCTTTAAGAAAAAGGTGTTTGGAGTTTTTTTTAGAAAACCATTCTCATCTATTTCGAAAAGGGGATTTCAAGGGCAAATTGTCTTTTTCCAGAAAGACGGGGATTTTTGGTTTCTTAAAGATTTTATCATATACAGTTCAGTAAATATTTCTGTGTTACATTTGGCTGATTATCAAACAAGATATATCTTTTTTTACATACAAAGTAGAACATAAATAAGTTGAATCTCATCATTTAAATTGCCTTAAAGGAACATTGCTGGAAAAATATGTATAGTGTGCCATGGCTAATGCAGGGTATGAGGGGCGGTGCATGACACAGGAATTTGAAGAGTACCAAAGAAAAAAGTCACACTCCGCCCCTTCAGGCCTTGCACTGGATTTTACGCAGTATGTAAATTTTACCGAAAGTGTTTCTAAGGTCTTTGCTGTAATATGTTGTGTCTTAAATTGGTCATTCAGGATGCGCCACGTTTGCTTTTCATATGATCAATCACTTCAGCTTAGCTGCATTATCTAACGGGGTATGTGGTAGTCTGAAATCTGCTTCATCTCAATAGAGGCTCAGACTGCTGTTCTGTATCTCCCTTCTGACTCATTAAAGTCCCTGTGTCGGTTACTGCAGTAAAAGGGCTTCAATAATCATTGTGCCCCTAGTTCTGCTGACTAATAGGGTCCTCAGGGGTGGGATCTACAATGTTCACACATTGATGGTCTGTCTGTGACAACAGCAGCTGGATGCTATACGGCACTACTTGACTTTACCCATGGTAGTCATCTTTCCAGGGTACTAACCATGTAGTTAGATACCATCAGGACTTACAGTAGAGCCCATAAGTGTAGAAGCTGAATCCTCCCAAGAATAATAGAAACAGAGCATGGATCAACACAATAGAAAACACAAATATAAAAACTAGGGACCAATCATTAGATGACAGTTACAGAGGGTGATTGTAACTGAATGATGAGATTAAAGATAATAAAACTGACAGTGAAGACTGGAGCTGATGGTATGGTACAGAAATAACATCCAGAGAAATACTATCCCTAATGCTAGCCCTCCTTACAGCTTTTCCTAATTTCTCCCTGATATTAACCCTAACACCAGACACCACTGTCCTTAAGTAGTACCCAGTTTTCCCTACTAATAACTTTAACTAAAATTCTGTCCTTGATAAGAAGAGGGAACTAGGACCCAGAGAAGAATCCATTAAACATTTTTTTCAAAGTCCTAAGGGTTTGGCACATTGGCATTATGTGTTTCTAGAATGGAGCAGGAAAAAAGAACTCACTGGCTGAATAGATCGGTCTTATAATGGAAGCAAATGGCGCCGAACGGACCCAATTGATTATAATAGAGTCAGTTTGGTTTCCTTTCCAGCGTCCGACACTATTTTATCCTAGCTTTTAGTTGACATCAGTAAATGAGGTTCTGACTATGTTGGTGGAATTTTTTGTCTGCTTAATTATGGCTTTTGAACAAGAGGAATAGAAAAAGAAAAATAATAGCTGGTCATTTTTGGAGTTAAACAAATAAGAAAGATGGAGAAATACCTCTACAGGGCCATCTCTTGGATGGCAGCATTCCTTCAAATCAAAGTGACTTTATAACAAGTCTTATCAATGATTGGGAATAGGAAACGAAGCCAGAAAACCTTTTGCGTGCTCTCCTTGGGGAGGGGACTATACCATCCCCTGACCCACTGACGCCGCAGGTGTCTCCACACACTTTTTGGGTGCTCTCCTTAAGGAGACATGGCACCGCTTCTGACCCACGTTATAGGCCTCTCACAGACTAAGGCAGAAGCCTACTGCACACTGATGAGGGGCAATCACCCCGAAACAGTCTGTCTGTGCATGGTTTTCTGGATCCTCAGGCTTTTCAATGACATATCCATAACATTATGATGTCTTCATGTTATTCCCCATTTTCGCGGTTTCATCTTTTCACTACAAAGTATTTTTGAACTTCACTGTAATCAAGGAATTTCTCCCCAGCTATAAAGTATTAATGGGATTGTGCAGGGAGCCTAACTACTTACACGAACCCGCCGTGTTGGAACCTCCGCTTCCGCCCCAATTCCTACACTGGGTAACATGTGTTCGGCACATTAGCAAAGGGCCTGGCTGTTTGGCTGATTTTTATAACTAAGTCAGCCCTCTTCTCTGACTCTGTATGAGCTGCAACAGAGAAGGGGGCTGGCTTAGTCATTAAGATGTGCCAAAGAGTCATAGAGAGGGGCCATACCAGGTGACTCAGTGTCAAAACTGGAACAAAAATGGAGGAAATAGGCTGGAACTGCAAATATTTAAGCTCCCTGGACAACCCTTTTTAGTGTGCAGGATCATTATAAATATACTGGATAGCCAGTGAGCAAAAAGTTCAAGAGCTCTTTAAACTCTCTTCCATCTACATTGTCAAATTAATGCACATTTTGGAAATGTTTTGAAAGTTTAAAAAAACGATGAAAAATAAATTCCAAAAGAAATTTTTAAACAATCAATAATGTTCAGATTTAGGAAATATAACATTTTTGTACCAAACAATTCTGCAGTTGCTAAACGTCTAGCCATTAAGTAAAACTGGGAATAGAACGTTATTGGAAAAATGTGTGGATATTGGTTTATGATGAAGTATAAAGCACGCCGGATAACTTCATACAGAAACATCCATCAGTAACACAGATACTGTATAAAAGGAAAATGTGAGTGACTCATTAATAAAGAGGAGCGTCATGTGTGCTGTGTGTGGTCCAAGTGCACGTTATACGAGAGGATTGTTTATAATCAGTCAGCGACAAATGCAGAATCCATGTTCTCTGAGAGCAGGAAATCTGCAAAAATACAGAACAGATTATGTCTGGAAGAACATGTGAAATCTAATATTTCAGGAAGAGCCATCGCAGGTTTAGGAAGCCAGTGAATTCTTCTAGGCAGTGGATAGAAATCCTTCACGTAGAATAAGCTCATCTGTCACTTCACCCACCACCCTATAGGGGGTGTACAACAACCTCTATCCATTGGTCTGGGTCGACTCAAACAGTAATAGTAGAAAGCCACTTCTTGTGGACCCTACGTGCCCATGAATTGAAGAAAAATGCTCATTCATTTTTAACATTATGTTGTCTTTTGGGCAAAATTATAGCTGCTTGCTTCTACCACTAGGAGGAGCCTAAGAGCTTACCGCATACAGTTGCAAGAAAAAATAAGTGTACATTTTTAATTACCTGGATATCAGCATTAAATTCTAATAAATTCTGGTTTGACCTACATCACAATTAATGACAAACACAATCTAACTAACAACACACAAACAGTTGTACCTTTTTACATCGTTTATTGAGCTTAATAAGTAAACATCCACAGTGCAGGGGAAAAAGTAAGTGAACCCTAGAGTTTAATAACCTGTAAGTTCCTCTGTTAGCTGAAATCTCTATAGCTGCAAAGAATTTTTAATGCTTGAAAATATGTTCCTGTTCATTATCATTTCTGGGATGCCTTATGTGCACAGTACTGTTCAGGTTATGCCACAGCATCTCAATAGGGTTAAGGTCAGGACTCTCACTTGGCCATTTTTATACACATCTTCTTTATCAACAGCTCTGTAGTTGATTTACTTGTGTGTTTTAGGTCTTTGGGAACCGTAAAGCTCAAACAACAGTATGATGAGCAGAGCCAATACATATAGCCACAGGTGAGTATGACATCTCTACCTGGAGACAAGAAATTTTGTGAAATGGCCCTTTAAATCCAAGAAAATGTACACATTCTTTTTTAGTCCAGCAGTTGGTGGTTAACAGGGAAGGCAGGACTTTAGTGATGTGGCATTGCCACATAAGCTAATGAACTGCAGAGTTGTATAGGTAATCAGCAAGTGACCTTGATTGTTGCTTGTTGCTTGTTTAATACCAGAAACAGCAACGTAAAAAATACAAATATTTTTTTTGTGCAAAAATACTAAAACATAAAAAATTGGCATCTACCTGTAGCATAACATTTTATATGTCACAGTAAACAGCATAAAAATAAAATGCAAAAACAATGGTGAAATTGATGGTTATTCACTGGCCCCTCCCTTCCCCCCAAATTAAATAAAAGTTAATCAATAAGTTGTATGCACCCCAAAATAGTGTCAATAAAGACTACAATCTGTCCTACAAAATGTACGCCATCATACAACTATGTCAAGAGAAAGAATAAAAAAGGTTATGGCTCCTGGAGTGGTGATGGCAAAAATGAAGAAAAAATGTTTGGCCCAAATGCACAAACCAGACGGGTCCTTAAGGGGCTGAAGAAAAAAGGTTTTGAAGCCTGCCTGTCTTTCACTCTTTAGTACAGTAGCTGGAGGATTTCATTGCTATGTGACTGCAGTACCCCAGAGGAGTACCCTGGACACCTGACACACGTGGGTAGCTTAGAGGGTCAATTGTTGGCATGTCATGGCGGCACTTACCAGACTCCTTTCTTGGAGGTATAGCATGCAGTCAAGGCCAGAGTATAACTGCAGACCACCAAAGACACCCCTAAGATAGGGGATGCCAAAAAACAGGAGCATGGGGGTAGTAGTTGTCACGGGTGACACCACTGTTCACACATACTGGTATTCTATATGGTGGAGAATAATCACAAACACAGATTTCCAGTACCTCAGGTCCCTAGGAACGTTTAGGGCCCGGTATGAACTTTACTTGAAATAACTTATAGCCTGCAAATATTACACAGTAACTTAGGTACAATCTTCACAGTGCAGGTAAGAAAATAGATCAGAGGTCAGGGAGGTTACACAGAATGAAACCGGTCCTACAGTCCATGTTATCTGTCAACTACAGTTCTGGACAGGGAGCACTCTGGAGGAGGAAGGGGGTAGGGGTCACTCCACAGACACTCTGGCGGCAATTAATTTGGCTTTCAGTATTTGCACCTCGCACTGGAGACACGTGGGTGTGATAATTAATGAGCATACTTCTACGCGATGATCCTGGCTTTGGACAGCTGCGTAGGACATTTAAACAGTGGAAAAATTGGCTAGTACCTCTGCCCTGGCCTTGTCAGGAAAAGTGATAACTTATAAAGGCTCTCTCTCTGATCTGGGGGGCTCAATCCACTCACATCCAGAATTCAGTCGCTACGGGATATCTCTCCTCCTCCTCCATCTTCACCACAAGGAAGCTGAAGGTGCTTCCATGTGGCTCTATGTTAGGTGGAACTCTTGCTACTTCAGAAGATGGAACTCCTTTCCCGCTCTCAAGCACTCCTATTTATACCTTCACTTATACCACATGACATGACAGACTGATACATTTACAGGCAGACTATTATTTTATGACGAGTTAACCTCTCAAGCGCTGCATCTGTGCAACACACACTGGATTTAACAAGGCAGGCTTGCACAATGCATCTACGTAGAACAAACATGTATGACATTTATGGAGGGGACCACTACATGACCAGTATATTTTGCTTTCATTTAGTGTCTTCAGTGAAGAAGACAATTTATCGTGGCTCCTAGCATTGGTATAAGATGTACCCAAGTAAAGACTGGTATGACTGTGACATCTACTACAATGCATCATGGTCTCAGATTTTTTTTCCCCAAAACTGTGGGTTTTACTGGAGAATAAATATCGTTTATGCTGGATTTTGAACTTGAGAACATGTCCATTTTTAGTTGTTTTTTTTTTCATTTTTGTTTTCATCTCCCCGCTTTAAAAAAAATCATACATTTTGTATTTCCCGTCAACATAGTTGTTGTTTGTGAAGTGAGTTGTACTTTTTTATGCTACCATTTCAATGGGTTGTAAACTAATAATGGCTTAACCTTAGAATAGGCTATGAATAGTAGATTAGCAGGGGTTCACCAGCTGGCACTCCCATTGATCAGCTGTTTGTCTGGCTGGTATGCTCCTGTACCGAGCTGATATCTGCAGGACGTGCACAGCTCATTTTCCACTGAGGTTGCCAGGCTTTGTATTACAAGTTAGGGCTTCTACAGATGAGCGCATGCGCAAAAACGCGTGCTTGTGCATGTGCCAGTCAGAAAAACTTTTTTTTAATGATCCAATATTGCACATGAAAAAAAAAAAGAAAGCAGAAAGATAGGGCAAGGCCTATTTTTTGTTGTGTGTAGTAATATCACACGAGAATCTCGCTAGTGGAAATGAAACTATTGAAATCAATGGCTTCGTTTTGTCACGTTTTGTGGGTGTGCTTTTCATGCCTACAAAACATTCCGAAAATACGGCCATCTATTTAACCCCTAACTTCCCAATCTTCTGACCATAATAACTATTTTATTTTTCTGTTGATGGGGTTGTGTGAAGACTTGTGTTCTTGCAAGACTACCTGTAGTTTCTATTGGTATACCGAGAGGAAGAATATTGTGAACAGCTCACCCATATGTGATCTTGTTCACGCCAAAGTATACTAAGTCCAATGTGTTTTTCTACATTGTACTGGAGCTGGAGAAGTTTCTATTGGTACTAGAGATGAGCGAGTATATTCACTAAAGGCAATTGCTCGAGCGAGCATTGCCTTTAGCGAGTACCTGCCCGCTCGAGACGAAAGGTTCGGGTGCTGGCGCGGGGGAGCGGTGAGTAGCGGCAGTCAGCAGGAGGGAGCGGGGGGGGGAGAGAGGGAGAGAGAGATCTCCCCTCCGTTCCTCCCCGCTCTCCCCCACAGCTCCCTGCCCGCCGCCGGCACCCAAACTTTTTGTCTCGAGCGGGCAGGTACTCGCTAAAGGCAATGCTCGCCCAAGCAATTGCCTTTAGCGAGTATACTCGCTCATCTCTAATTGGTACCTTTTTAGGGTACATACAATTTTTTGATCACTTTTCATTAAAAAAAAAATCTAGGAGGTGGGGCAACCAAAAACATGCAATTCTGGCATTGTGAATTTTCACACTGCAGGATAAATAATGTTTTATTGAATAGATCAGACCTTTTATATTCAGCGATACCAAATATGTTAGTTTTGAATTTTAAGTATGAATATTAAAAATGGTAAAAAGTTTCTTTCAAAAGGACCCAGACTGCCATGACATAAGAAGCCATTTTGGTGACATAAGGAGTCACCTCTTTCTATTTGGCCACTTAAATGCCACTGTTAGGATTGGCATTGGCATCTAAATGGTTAACGGACACTATTGCCATTATTTGTCAAAGACAGCTGATACCCACTGCGTATAGAATGGGCTTGGCCCCCGAGTCCGCTTCACACGTTCCCTACACATAGCATGTGGATGTTGCCAAAGGGTTAAGAATAGAGATGAGTGAATATACTCGTTACGAGTAATTACTCAATTGAGCACCGCGATTTTCGAGTACTTCCGTACTCGGGTGAAAAGATTTGGGGGGCGCCGGGGGGCGGGGGGTAGCAGCGGGGAACAAGGGGGAGCCCTCTCTCTCTCCCTCTCCCCCCTGTTCCCCGCTGCAACCCCCCACTCACCCACGGCGCCCCCCTGAATCCTTTCACCCTAGTACGGAAGTACTCGAAAATCGGGCGAAAAAGGGGCGTGGCCGAGTAGGTTCACTCATCTCTAGTTAAGAACATGAGCCTATTTTAATACAATGGTGTAACATGAAGCTTCAAGGCCCAATGCAACATCTGTAGCAGATCCCACCTACCATGTGCCATTTATTATGCTTTTGTCATAGGTGCCTTCAGGCCCCCTAAGACACAAGAGCCGAGGTGCACCCCATATAAGTATACCCCCGTTTTAATATACATATCTTTTGCCAAGCAGAAAAGTTACTGAAGAGTCGCTTTCTACACACATTTTGAGGCCGGATGTTCTGCAGCTTCCTCAAGATATGATACATTTACATAACCACAATCTGCTATTTGTACTCGGCTCCAGCTCTGCCTGATAATAATCTTGTTACTACAGGGTGATATAGATTGCATGTTTATTCTATTTGTCACCTCCTCCTGCTGTTTCATAGGTACTATTTTGCAGATTGTATTTTTTTTCAGTACTTAAAGAGGACCCGTCATGGGTCAACGGGGCTAACTGAATAGCTTTGCAGCCCTGGCCCTGATTACTCTATCCCTTTTGTTTTTTCCTACCTCCCCTCCATTTGCCCGGATGGGATCTTTTTTAATCCAACTCTTTGTGCTATCAATATTTCAAGTAGGTTGTCTCCACTTCTTACAGTTAACGGGTGACATCACCCAGTGACAGTGAGCAGTAGGGACTGCCTACTTGACACATTGACAGCACCAGAGGCCAGACGTAAGAAGAGCAAGCTGTGGTGTTTTGTTTTATTATTATGCCAAACATCATAACAGAAACCAGTCAGATACTATTGCAGCGTCCCAAGGGGTAACTCAGGACATGGGGCACACACTGAGGAGCTGGGAGGGTAAAGCTGTCATTTGTCATGGTGGCACTCACTAGACTTCTCCCTGGGGGGACACACGCAGCCTCGGCCAGAGTATTGGTGGGCCTCTTCCAGACACCCCTAGGAGAGGGATGGCCAATATAGATGCCGTAGAACTTTAGATTGTCACATGACACCACCATTCCTTTTCTCACCGGAATGAACCTCAGCGATAATAAAGAGAGTCCACACACATTTCTTTGTTTAAGTCCCTGGGAACGGTCAGGACCTGGCAAAACTTTACTGGATAACTTGGGCACTTCACAATTTAAGAAGGGAGGTCAGGGAGGAACTCAGAATGATAACCGCCCTACAGTCTCCAATATCTGTATGGTGCCACTCGTGGAAGGAGTAGAGGACAAACTCTCCTCAGACACTTGTGGATAAAGTACCTCTGCACAGTGATCTTGACTCGCTTTTGTACTTGCGCTCTCTCACTCTTTCCTTACTCTCTACTGGTTCCTGGCATTGGGGTACTGAAGATATCTTTCTTTCTCTTCCATCCTCTTCACCACATGAGGGTTGGAGGTACCCCATGTGGTTGGCTCTACACTCCACTCCTAACCGTTGAAGATTCTGGACCCCACCTTGCTCTCCAGCAGTCATACTTATAGACTCTAACATACCACAAGACAGGACAAAAATTGATACATTTGCAGACATCTCCCTTTCTCATGCAGACAAGGAATGAGGCAAGTGGAATGAACATCACTTCCTCTGACAAAAAGCCAATATAACACTGGTGCTAAACTTCAAAATAGAAAGGGGTGACTGGCAGGAAAAGAGACAAGTGGAATAATCATCACTCTCTCTGAAAAACTACTAGATTCCGGAACAGGTGATAGCTTAAGTCAATACCCCCTGCCCGGGACTAAAGAGAAGGTGAAAGGGATGTTCCACCTACTGGTACAGACTAGGATGGTAGACTGACACTGGCATGCGACATGGGGAACAGAAACCTCCATTCATACACATAAATCATGCATACCATTCATACAGGCTCATTCAGATGGGAGCATTTAAATTAAACACTTTTACTTTAAGAGCGATGAGCATTCTTAAATTACTTCATCCTGCACATTTCTTAAACAATAACGTTGCATAACAACAATAACTTTTTAATATGAAAAACAATTAGAGCACATGGTGTAACACTATGTAGGGGGAAATATAACTTTGCAGTCCTTTTTAAATAAAAGGGGCTTAGCTGAGGACAAAATAAATGTCTCTTACGTAAACAGTTCTTTATGTTAGTATTGGAAACAGTTCCATGGCAAAGCTATGTTGGTCTGCAAAATTTCCTGCAGGTCACTTATAGAGTCAGTAATCACAATGGTGGCTGATGCTCTTGCACTGATAGGCACCTAAACCCCGAAGCTTCCTGAAGAGCTGGTTTGACATAACAGGCTGACCTCCTCATTACACTCGTCCAGATACTCAGACACAACGTAGCTCACCGTGGAGAGCAATGTCTGCAGGGAGTCTTCTTCGGACAATGAAGTGTCTCTGATTGAGATAGGAGAGGTGGCAGGTTCATGTTGAGGTGGCTGCAGAGGCAGGTTGGACAGAATACGCCTGCACTATCACCTCTGCTCTTCTAAAGGTACACAGAGAATAAGCAGGCCCTGTAGCGCCCTCCGGTTCTGTCTCTCCAGCTGCTGTTTCAGGTGGCGGAGAGGTAGGAGAGTCCCTCAGTAAAAGTGGTAGAAGTTGTGGATCCTCTCCCCAATAGTACTGCTGTTGTCTGGTAGGAGCTCCAGCAGAAGCATCTCCAACTGGGCACAGGCGGAGATTTCTCAGTGTAGGGTACATCTGGTCTGTAGGATAGTCACAGGGGTTCTGCCCAGACAAATCTAGAGGTTGCTTAAAGTTGGGGGCGGGCTTCAGATTGGCACCAGGTAGTCTGAGTAGGGGTAGTCCTTCCCCCCTACTTTAAGCACAGCCAAAGCAGAGACTTTTTGGTGCGAGTTCTCTGGCGGCAAAACTTTGGCGGGTACTTCTGAGAGAGAGGAGAGTTGGCCATTTTGAGCAGATTTGGCGGGAAAACTTGCCTTGGAGACTTTCATTGCATTAAACTTCGACACAATTTCTTCTATTCCGCTTTTCTTGAGAACCTCTGTGGTAACACAGGCAAATTGATGTGGCACAGAGGATTTGACCCTGTTCGTGACCCCAGAAATAAGGTAGCTGCAGCGTCCCAAAGAGTAACTCAGGAAACTGTCACATGCTAAGGAGCTGGGAGGGTAAAGCTGTCATGGTGGCACTTACCAGACTCCTCCCCAGAGGGACACACGCACCCTTGGCCAGAGTATCACTGGGCCCGTATCACATCTTTTATCAAAGCTAGAGGTAGTACAACAGGGTACTAGAGCCTCCATGCCTGCCCATATCACATCTTGTATCCAAGCTAGAGGCGGTACAACAGGGTACTAGAGCCTCCATGCCCGCCTGTATCACATCTTGTATCCAAGCTAGAGGCGGTACAACAGGGTACTAGAGCCTCCCTTTATGGGTTCAGTTTTCCAGAATAAATTTTGCTCTGATTGTGTAATCACTTATATATCAACATTACAATCACACAAATAAAATTGCAATCGATTCCATTTCCAACAAGTCCTTCAAGAAAAAAAATTATATGTATATAGATATTTTTTACCTGTTCAATGTATGCTATAGATAAAACATCAAAAATAAAATCCCTAAAGGAAAATTTTAAAAAAAGTGATAAAAAATAATTTGAAAGGTAAAAAAAGAAGAAAAACACTAGCACACAGACTTTATTAGGGTATATCGCACATCATAGAGAAAATCTGTACCAAAATCCGCACGTGGATTTTGATGCCTGCATTGTCTGTATTGCAATGAATGAATTTCACTGTGAAAATTTGCAACATCTTCAAAACAAACAAATGTGGATTTCAAAATCAGCATCAATTCTCTACTCTGCTGCAGATTTTTTTTTACGCTGTAAGTGAATGGGGTTTGCTAGGCGGTGTCCATACGGAGGATTCAGCCGCAGAATAATCCACAAGAAAGCCAACTATAAGACAGCAGCAGAAATCCGTGGCTATTCTTCCACAGATCTGCCTGCAGATTTAGCCCTGTCAATGGGCAGAATCTACATGCGGAATACAGACACGTTTCTGCACGGATCCGCATTAAGAAGTGACATCCGCATGATGTATGGATTCGCACGGAAATGCATTGGATATTCCATCTGCTGATTTTACCCACTGATAGGGCTAAATCTGCATGCGGATCTGCGGCACAATAGCCGTGGGTTTCTGCTGCAGTTTTACAGGCGGATTCAATACAGAATCCTCTACCATTCTTCTAAAATTCTTCGGTGGAATCCACCAATACGAAAACCCTATTCACTTGCCTTGTACTGTATCGGGAATAGAGATGAGCGAGCGTACTCGGATAAGCGGTACTCACTCGAGTAATTTGCTTTATCCGAGTATCGCTGTGCTTGGGTCTGAAGATTCGGGTGGCGCTGCGGCTGACAGGTGAGTCGCAGAGGGGAGCAGGGGAGAGCGGGCGGGAGAGAGGGAGAGAAAGATCTCCCCTCCGTTCCTCCCCGCTCTCCCCTGCAGCTCCCCGCTCCGTGCCGGCACCCGAATCTTCAGGGACGAGCACAGCGATACTCGGATAAAGCAAATTACTCGAGCGAGTAGTGCTTTTCCGAGTACGCTCGCTCATCTCTAATCGTGAACCCTACAGCTACATTTTTGTAGCAATTTCAAGATGTGTGAATTCACACTTACAGGGATTTTCTGGGATTGAAAAAATTCTAATGAGCCAGGCTTAAATGGCCCTCCTGTCCAGCACAGCCGCCCAGTGCCAGCCACTCGCATCCCAGAAATGCAAGTGACCGCATATGTTGTTTATGTCTATATCACTGCAGAAGCTTGTGACTGGCTGAACACAATAAATGGCACATGGCCGCCTCAGCTTCCTCTGGGATTGGGCTTCCTGCACTGGATTGGGGCACCATTTAAGCAGGTGAGTAAGTCTTATTTTATTACTTGTCTGGCTGATTAGAATCTTTTTTTGCAGTCCTAGAAAAATCCTTTAAATTTAAATTCCAAAATTGATGTATGGCATGAAAGAAATAATTGCAGAATTGCTTTTTTCTGCATTTTCTCAAAATAAAAAAGAATATAACCTAAGCACTAATGTCTAGAAACAACCAACATAAAGTCCAATTTATCCCACAAAAAACCTTGTACAGCCATTTGACCAAAAAGTAGCGTAGTACCTTGTTAACCAGAACAATCTATTTGGTGTTAAAAACAAAAAGACAAAAGTATTGAGGAGATGATACCTTTATTAGCAAAGCAGAAAAATGATTTATACAAGCTGTAAAAAACTTTCTGATAGTGAGGGTGATCAATGAGTGGAACTGGTTGCCACGGGAGGTGGTAAGTTCTGCTTTAATTGAAGTGTTCAAACAAAGGCTGGACAAATATCTGTCTGGGATGATTTAGGTAATCCTTCACTGAGCAGGGGGTTGATGACGATGGAGGTCCCTTCCAACTCCACCATTCTATGATTTAAGCTTTCTGGGCTACTTAATGCCACTTAATCAGACTTGAAAACTTTTAGGTCAATCTTATAGCCTGATGTATAGACATTAAGTAGCCTCAAAAGCTTATAACTATAATTTCTTGGGTTAGCAATAAAGATATCACCTCCATAATACTTTTATCATTTTTATACAAGAGTATTTAACATCGCTTAGAAATCACATCAAAAACTAAAAACGCATCACTGTCAGAAGAGACAAAAATCAAAAAACAGTTCATATCTTCAATGGCCCTGGTCCTTAAGGGGCTATGGTGTCCATTTATAACTAATCCACGCTATATTTTTTTCTACAGTCTTAGTGAAAACCCCCAAACAACCTACGTTTCAGGTACCTTTTGCAGCTCCTTATTGGCATTCCTGCTTAGCTGAAGTTGGAAACCCCAGTCCACAGCTAGATAACTACAAGAATCAGCATGGACAATTGAAATGAGAACCTGATACTTTATTTTAGCTTCTGGTCAGAATATTTTTCTCTCCACATTGTAAATGTATAATGTGTTATTCACAGCTGGTAAGTACTTTCACATTTTCTTGAAGAAGAAGAATACATTTCTATACATGTCAGGATGTTTGTCTACTGAACTCCAAGGTCAATGCTACCAGAATTTACATTTGCAAATGTCTAATATTTTTCCTTAGCGGGTCTCTGACCTCTCCTTTCTGCATGATTTTGCATATAATTTTCGCATAAAGGCTAACAGTTCTACCACTGTAATTGTTGACTTTGTATTATGATATTCCCATATGTTCTTTGGCTCAAATCGTCCAGTCACATCGTTGCCAAATAGTAAATGGGCTATATGAGGAGACAGACAACGAAACATTAAAATGCCGCCGTACAAATAAAAAGTGTTGAGCAGAGTCAGGTCATTAGTGGACGGACTGTATATATTTTAGGGCCGTCAGTTCGATCCTGTTTAGCCTTCCTGACTTTTTAATGAAGACCAGAAACTACAGTCAGATACGAAAATCCTCTTCTCCTTTAAGATCTATTGCAAAAGCGACAACTACTGAACCAAAAATATACTCGGAGCAATAGTCATTTCTTTCCTCCACTTATACAATACAGACAGTACAATAATCAGCAGAGGGAAACAATGAGTGCATGCAAAGTGTCTCCATGGGTAATGAGAATATGAAGTTTGTGTACCATTCTAAGGCATAGTGGAAGAGACATTCAAGGGGGAAAATGTGTAAAGCTTTGTTTTTTGCTGTTGTTTATTTTAAAAAAAAGACATGACACTATGAGGGTCCGTTGTCTGATGGATCCGATGATCACAAATGGACCATCTAATGGGGACCATAAAGGTTTTCTTAATTTTAATGGCAAGAATAATGCTGCACGCTGCAGTAATCCTGCAGCCCAAAGTGACTGCAGAACGAAAAGACCTACAATGGAGTTTCAGATTGTAAATAAGAAACACAAAAAACAATGTACTTAATGTACTTTTATTTTCCCTTTATTTTCATCAAAAACACTTTTTGAAAAAGTACATATTGCTTGGCACTGCATCCGTAAAAACCCATACAATAAAATGAATGCATCCTATACTGTTTTTGTTCTTTTTGCTTCCTTAAAAATTCCATAGAAATCATATGTACCACAAAATGGTAAAAATAAAAACTACACGTAAAAAATGTCGATGGAAAAATAAAAATCTTTTGGGTCTTTAAATGCAGCTAAATAGAGATGAGCGAACGTACTCGGATAAGCACTACTCGTCCGAGTAATGTGCCTTATCCGAGTACCGCTGTACTCGTGCTGAAAGATTCGGGACGCTCCGCTGCTGACAGGTGAGTCGCAGCGGGGAGCGGGGCAGAGCGGGCGGGAGAGAAGGAGAGAAAGATCTCCCCTCCGTTCCTCCCCGCTCTCCCCTGCAGCTCCCCGCTCCGCAGCGCGTCCCGAATCTTTCAGCACGAGTACAGCGGTACTCGGATAAGGCACATTACTCGGACGAGTAGTGCTTATCCGAGTACGTTCGCTCATCTCTACAGCTAAACAGAAAATAAATTATTTTCCAAAAAATAGGGTTTTAGGCCTCGGTCGGGGAGCGATTTTTTTAGAGCATGAATAGCCACGTATAAAACAATTGCGTGAATGGGTGAGTTTGCACTCACATGTCTTAGCTTTTGCAGGTGAGATTATTTAGCGCGTCTAAAAAACGTACATGTGAACGCTTACATTGGAAAGTATTGGTTCTAATAGAGTTGCTTTTTAAGCCCACCTATTCAAGCGCTAAACAATCACTCATCTGACCAAAGCCTAAGGGGATTTGAACTTGCAATTCTTTGATCGCTTATACAATTT
This sequence comes from Eleutherodactylus coqui, assembly GCF_035609145.1. Lineage (NCBI taxonomy): Eukaryota > Metazoa > Chordata > Amphibia > Anura > Eleutherodactylidae > Eleutherodactylus > Eleutherodactylus coqui. The sequence continues at coordinate 55,092,238 of NC_089837.1, read as the reverse complement.
AGGCACTTTCCTAATTTAGCGTTTAGGAAAGCTCTAAATTATAATTCACAGAAAACCCCCTACAGAAGAATAATCTAAAACAACCCTTTTATTAATATTTAAAACCGTAGGGTGTAAAGGGATAAACACATATATAGAATCCTAGAATGGTAGAGTTGGAAGGGTCCAACCCCCCCCCCCCCCCCCCCCGCTCAGTGCAGGATTACCTAAATCATCCCAGACAGATATTTGTCCAGCCTTTGTTTGAACACTTCTATTGAAGTGAACTCCCCACCTCCTGTGGCAACCTGTTCCACTCATTGATCACCCTCACCGTCATAGATTCTATGGCGAAATAGAAACCATAGTACAAGGGTGAAAAAACCCCAAAGATGTGAAAAAGGGGATAACAAGGCCCTGATGGATGGTAAGGCCTAATAAAGGGGGGATTGTAAGCTGGATAGACCCTCTCATAAATATCACCAGGGTAGCTACTACCTCGGTGTGGTTTCTGACCCCAGCCCTCAGAATGGAGTTTGAGGACTGTTGCCAAAGATCCACAACCAAGGAGCCAAATATGTAGAAAACACTTGATAATAAACGCTAAAGAGGCTGTCAATATGCTTCACAGGCACGCAGCACCCTTAGCAATGACTAGCAATAGCCCCTCAGTGGGATAGCGAGGATGGGTACACCACATCCACAGGGGGTTACAGAATGAACAGTATACTACAAAACAATTGGACTGATGTTCCAACAGTATGTAGATATATTGTATACCCCAATCCTCAACCTACCATCCATCAGGGCCTTGTTATCCCCTTTTCACATCGTTGGGGTTTGTTCACCTTTGTACTATGGTTTCTTTTTTGCCATAGAATCTAGGTGTATATGTGTTTGTCCCTTTACACCCCATGGTTTTAATTCTTTATCAATAAAACGGTTGTTTTAGGTTATTCTTCTGTAGGGTTTTTTCTGTGAATTATATTACTATGGCATTATACTATAGTATTGCATTATACTGTATTTTGACTGGTATTATGACAACCCTTGGGGCCTTCCGAAGGGCTCAGGCTGCCATGATACCCAGTCAATGCACCTAATTTCACTGTGGGGGTCAATTCGAGACTTTTCTATCCCAATCCGGACATTTAAATGCTGATGCCAGAATTGACAGCAGCATTTATAGTGTTAATAATTGCAATCGGCGTTAATCCGATCACGGCTGTTGCACGCGGGTGTCAGCTGTCAAAGACAACCAACACTTGCTCTATATAGAGCGGGCACGACTTCCAAGCCCATGCCATACAATAACACCCGATGTACGGTGTACATGTAGCAATAGGAGTGCGAGTTCTGCTACATCTTTAAGGGTCGAACCTACAGTATGTCAGCAGGTCAGTGCGCAGCCTACGGCCCATCACCTCTGATTGTGTAAACCTGTTTAGAGCTGTTATAGTTTGCCTGTGCAACAACATTCTTTGAATCCTGTTCATTTGGGAAGGTTTATTGTGTTTTAGGCTGGGTTCACACTGGGCGGAAATCTCGCGGTTTGGCCGCAGCGAAAAAACATGAGATTTCCGCCAGGTATCCACTGCTTCAAAATTCTCAGCACTTAGTTGCGGGTTTTGAAGTGGCCTGGATGCTCACTTTTCAGCTGTGGCCGGCGCTCCCATAGAGGAGAGCACAGATGCAGTGGGGGAAAAAAACAACGAACATGCTGCGGCCGACAAATCCATGCCGCAGCACCGGTTTTGCTGCGGCAGATTAGCCGTCCCGTGTGGACGAGATTTCTCAGAAATCTCGTCCACATGGCTGGCTAATCCCGGGAATAGTGATCGCAGGCGGATTTGCTGCAGCGAAATTCTGGACGAAATTTCCGCGGCAAATCCACCCAGTGTGAACCCAGCCTTACAGTTCAAAAAGAGTTTTATTGAATATCTGTTTGTAGTTGCAGAACAAATTTTGACTTTACTTTTGTACATATGAACACTCCACAGAAAGACACATTACTGTAATAGAACTTTACTTGCAAACACTCTTAACCTGGACTTACAGCCACATAAGGTAACAATATCTGAATACCACAACTAAACTACTGCATAAAAAGTCTCTATTAATCGGCATAAAAGTAGTCTCTATATATGGCACTACTTACACCAGGTGCCCTTGATTTGCTAGATCTCACAATGACTTTATCACTGATCCAGTATCTAGTCCTGTGGGGAACCTCCCGGATACAGGGGTGCTGTACAGAGGCATCTCCAGACCTTAAGTGCCTTCAGCTTGGGGTCTCCAGCACCCTCTCACGCTAGCCCAGGGAAACCACTCTTCTCTCTGCTCTCTTGAGATCGATGCACAGGCTAGGGCGTTGGCTTCTCTTCAGGCCTGGAAAAGCCTGGCAGCACCAACCCTTTCTATGCTGACTCTTCTTTAGATCTCAACTGGCACCCTCTTGTCTGTGGCCTGGTCATCTGCTCAGACTTCATGATCTTGCTGGCACTTGGGAGAATCCCTCTCCTTCCTCACATGGGCACTAGCTTTCTTTGGACTTCATGGACATCTGCAACCATCTGCAACTCACCACAGCCACAGATGGCACTGTCCTCTATAATCGGCAATGTCATTCTGGTCACACGCAGCACATTCAGCAGAAGGAAGATAGAGTCTTCCTTTGCAACTCAACCCTAGACAGGGACTATAGGCCTACATCTCTACGTGGACCTCACTAGCTCTATCTGGGTACCCAGCAGATACTACAACTTCTCTTACCCCATGCTTGCCAAGTGAATGGGGAGTTCAGTTCTGCACCCACATGCCATACAATGCACTGATTTTAAAATGGTACCCATAGGCACTTATAATTGAGGCATTCCTTCACTAGCCATGTCACACAAGGGCTAGCTCTTTTTCTTTCAATGCCCTTCATTGATATCAAGGAAGTGGGACCTCTGAGCAGCTCTCATAGGAGCAGTAGCGTAGCTCATTTCTTCAAAAAGAGACCCTTCATTCCCTTACAACCATTCTTGTCTTTATCACTTCTGGCACCTTGCTTCATAAGTTCTCTGTGGTTGCTAATACAGCGGGGCACACAGTCTACACCCTAGTGAAGAGTGTTTAGGGTAAATATTGCAAAATCAATTATACGCTGCCCCCAGTTTAGCCCTGCCAAACCCCATAGTGAGTTAGCAGGTCTACACTCCCGTCCCAAGACCTGACCATGACAATTGCTGAAAGCAGACAACGCCTTTAACTTTAATTTTGTTAAATTTATATCAACCATAAATTTGTTAAATCCATGTTTGTGGCTCTGAAGCACCACAGCCAGGCCGAAGAGCTCAACGAATGACAATTTTAATAAATGTTGCATCTGTATGTAATAAAAATATTAATTATTAGCAGTCCTTCTTTTACTTCAAATTTATTTCCATGGGCAGCCATTTCAAAATGGACTATTTTTAAGCCGTGCAAAAAAAAATGACAATGCCTCATAACACTTTCTAAAAACTTCTGTGTAGCAATTCTATAAATAATGATTATAACAAAGTGCTCAATGAAGGCGCTAAACAGCAACAGTCCTGAGCCGAGCATAGCACAAGTAATGAAATCCAGATCATTATGAGAAAACAAATACAGTTGTTTAGATGCCAACAAACAAAGGCGGGGGGTCGATTTTTTTTTTTTTTTTGTTTTCACTCCAAACCATCAGCATGAGGGTGGTATTGTTACGTAATACTTTGAAATATTAACCACATCTAATATTCTAAGTATCAGTTCCACATTTTGACTGATCCCTGGATATGCAACTGAGAAGTCAAATTAAATACTTGTAGAACTTCACAAAGGCGCCAACGACGCCGAGTAATTGAACTTTTTTAACTAAAAAGTTGCTTGATTCTGATTGATGTGTTCTCCTTCATCTGCTATTAAAAGGTCTCTCATCCTCTAGCTTGGCACAGTATGTTTGGCAGCTTCTCATCGATCTTTGTAAATACCTCTGATTGCAGATTTTCCAGCAGACATGACAAAAAAAGAATTCAGAGCTCTTGGTATTTGCCATAATTTTTAGGATATTGTTAAAGATTGACACTAGCGAGAGGTAGTGCTGACCTTAGGTTAAATAGCACGCTATGTGGAATTTTTTTTGGAGTCCTCCCCATCATAAGAAAAATAATATATACAAAGTCAAGTCACATTATTATGACTACCAGATAATATCCCGAATAACCGCGGTGTGCCACACAGACAGCAGCTAGACGGGCTGGGAGTGACTCAGTAAGGTGCTGGTAGGTGGTCTCAGGTATCTGGAGCCATGCTGACTGCAGTGCATCCTATAGTTGCTGGAGGGTACGTGGGGAAGGATCCATACAGCAAACATGACGATTGAGGTGGTCACACAAATGATCAATTGGATTCAAGTCTGGGGAATAAGGAGGCCAGGGAAGTACTTGGAAGCCTTAGTCATGCTCTTCCAACAACAGTTGGACATTTCTAGTTGTGTGACATGTCACATTATCTTGCTGGATGATCCCATTTGCCGCAAGGAAGACAAACAGTATATATAGGTGTACGTGATCTACAAGGATGGATTCATAACCAAATTGGTTCAGAGTGCCTTCCACATGGATGAGCAAGACCAGAGGATGCCATGGAAAAATGCCCCACACTATAATGCTGCCGCCAGAGGCGTAACTTGAAGCTTCTGGACCCCGGTGCAAAATCTGTAACAGGGCTCCCAACTATAATGCTTTTTTTCATAGTACTGGGCTCCCAATATGTAGAAGAGAGGCCTTAGGGGCCCCCTAAGGCTCCTGGGCCCGGGTGCAAATGCATCTCCTGCACGCCCTATAGTTAAGCCCTTGGCTGCCGCCACCAGCTTGTGTTCTTCCAGTAATGGTTGCAGGATGTTTGTTCTCTTATGTTTGCCACCTGACACGCTAACACTCATCTGTTTGATGAAGCAGAAAACGTGACTCATTGGACATGGCAACCGTTTGCCAATCAGCTGTGGTCCCAATCCAATTCAGCCATGCAAATTGAAATCTTTTCTTTCGATGCACCTTTGTCAGCATAGATTTAGTGACCAGAGAATGTTGCCCAGATCACTTGTGGTCTGTGGTCAAAGAGAACTAATCCAGCTAGTCAAGAATTCAAAGGTCCCTTGAACATGGTGCAGTCACATGAAAGCATGGTTTGAATGGTTGCAGGTGTCAGGAGACTGTTTTCCGGACAGTGATACTAGTCATTTTGAAGCCACACAGGATGTCACATTTGCATCAGGATGGTATACCTCTGCACCTCCTGCCACCTGCAAGCGTTTAAACCATGCTTTCGTGTTACTCCCCCACATTCCAGGAACCATCCAATTCTTGACTTACTGGATTTTCTCTCCTTGACCAGAGACCAAAAGTGATCCGAGCAACATTCTCTGACCTTCAGTGCCGACGGGTGCAAGGCCCAAAACGCCCCCACTGGTGAAAGGGACAAAGCATCGGCCACTTTGCTATCCAAACCAGGGACATGCTTCACCTGAAACCAAATGTTAAGTTGTAAACATCATAAAGCTGGATGCTGTAACAGGGCTTGTACCAGAAGTGAAACTGACCAAAGGTTATTGATTGCTTGAACCACCAACGCATTATTTGTCTAAAAGCAGTTGCGCCTGTTAGCCATTACCGAATCCTAGATTTCGTCCACAGTGTTGGACCTCCACCAGTCTGCAAGTTATCTGCTATCCTGTTGATAAGGATAACTGCCATTGGTGGGACAACCACGTTTATTAAGGCCACCTTTCGATGTCAAACTTCCCCCTACCAGACATTTATAACCTTTTTTAAATCATTGGGCTATAAGGTAGTGTAAAAAGCATTCAAAAACAGATTCAGCTCTATTGCATAAGAAGTTTCATGAGTTTATTTGAACATTTCCAACATGAGGTAAAGCAAAGGTGTGAAAGCTTCTGGGCCTCAATACAAAATCTGTACCAGGGAACCCTCCCATCTACCATGGGCTGTTTCAAATGCTAGTGCCTTCTTATGTAGTAGACTGGTCTTTGGGCCCCTTCAGGCACCAGGGCCCAGCTGGGGCCACTTATGGACTGTACCTCTGCACCTCCTGCAGCGTGAATTAGTGCTAGTCTTCAGAAATGAGCTTGGATTATGTGCAGGATGCAGATCATGGCTTATACTATGGAAGAGTCCTTGATCGCACAACAATTTTTAGCGTCTCTTCAAACCATATGTTCGGTGGGGTGACAGCTCCGTAATTTAAGTTGAGCTATATTAGGACACATAATAAAGTTTATTGAGCAGATTCCTGCTCGCTGAGTTTCTGGCCAGATGGCGTCAGGCTGTGGATATTTTCATGATTGGCTCTTCCCCGGGAGAATTAACGAGGATAAGAATCTCCCTTGTTGGAGCTGTAAATCTCACCCCCCAATCACTTCATTCCTTCTTCTCATAAGCCGTGATAATCCCACACTATTCTGTATGTCTTAATATCACATCTTCCAGTTCTTTTTCTTAGAACTTTCTTTATTTTTACTTATTATATTTACCCCTCCTCGGCTCCAATTGGAAATTACTGAGCACACGGTGAAGGTCAGATAATTCTACGTCCTTGAGGAAGGCATGTATTAAAACATTTTGGAAGGAACGGGGATTAAACTAATGGCGCATGGCGTCTGTACTCACATATATGCTTTATTTTCTCAGCGTTTCCAGAGGATTTGGTTAAATCAAGTTCATGTTCTCTATATGGCCCCATTTCTGGTAGAAATTACTAAAATATGGAAAGACAGTGATATTTCAAAATAGGAGTATTACAGCAAGGCTAAGAAAATACAAAGAAAAAAGGCGTATAGGACAAATATACAGAGAGGACTCATCAATAAAGTAGACTTCCGACCAAAAACAGTAAAAACGTCCTAGGGTCCTAATACTCATGTGTAGTAACGGTGTGTCGTCTTTCTATTGCAAGTGCAGTTGTATGTGGCCCCAAGCAACTCCTGCTGTCGTTTTCTAGGTCTGATGTACACTATCCTACTAAAAGTAACTGAAAACCAAGAATCAAAAAATTTCTATATGTTAAAACTTACGTGGAATTCTCTAAACATTGCACTACTGCGCCAGAGACTACATTTTGTTGAGTCTTATTCGCGGATTACAGACTCCTTGTGTTACGGACTGCGGCCCCTTTTGTTTTTACAGTTTAGAAGTTGCTCTGTCTTCTGTTTTATGGGCACCTGCATGAACTCTGCAGTTGGATTGGCCTTAGTTATCATGTATTCATTAAAGGCTAATTAGACATCTACAAATATCAGAGTACATGAAGACAAAAGCACTATGACTTCCTTGGTGCAAATGAAGATTGCCTGCCTTTAACCAAACCAGTATCGGTCGAACTGGCCCGATCCAGGGCAGGGGACAAGGAGATACCCCAGCCTAGCCCCAGCCACCTTCCCATCTGCATAGGAGCTGTATACCCAAAACAGCAGCTGATTTTTAATCTATACCATATGTGTAGCGATCGAGGATGATGGCAATGGGGGTGAATCCCGCAGCATGTGGTATTCTACCAGTTCACGAGGTAACTAGACATGGCCCCCTGTGCTAGATGGTGGAGCTGAGGATATAGCCCTCACGGGTAGAGGTGCAGGCTCAGAGAGCAGTAGCAGCATACATCTGCAGCCACGGACAGGAGAGGTTTAAGGGGAGCCTCTGGCCTGAAGATTTCCCTCTTGGACAGGGGCATCGGAGTTGTTACTGGTGGACACCAATTCCATTCTGAAATAAACGAGCTTTTATTTAAACAGTGTGTGCTTAGTATTCTATGGGATACTCAGGTTCCTTAGCGTCAGTAATGTTAAAAACAAGGTAAAATACCAGACAGTTGTTCAGACAGCATGGTCCAAGCTAATCCTATGCAATTTAAGTCTTTAATTGTATTCACCCTGTTGCAGCGGGCAAGGAGCTGGCCCACAGCTGAGGAGATGGTGGGGATAAAGATGTCACTTGTCACGGCGGCTCTACCATCTCCTCCCCCGTAAGGGATGAATGAGACCCATGAAGACCACCGCTTAGGGGGAGACCTCAAGGGGCACACTGAACCAATCTGGGGTTCAAAACTTACAGTTCGATGTCACATGACACCACCATTCCTTCCTCTGCGGTGAAGCTAGATGATGGAATAATAGTCCACACACACAGTGTATAGTTGAAAGCAAAGCCAGGAATGGTCGGCAATGTTGCTTTACTTGAAAACACCAACATTAAACAGTCCAACAGTACATAGGCCAGAGCAAAACACCAATACAGGCAAAGGTGGTGGTGAAACAAGGACGCAAACCTCAGGAATATCAAGCACACAGTACCAGTTATCTGTGCAGCTCCACTCCTGGAAAACACACTCCTCACTTCACCGGACTCTCAACCTGTCAACACTCACACCTTCAACCGCTCTTAACGTTGCGCGGCGATCTCCTCTCCTCTGCTTAGTGGGAAGATCTCCTGGGGGTAGTAGTCCTAGGGCAACTCTCAGAAAATTGCTTGGCCCTTTTCCATTATTCACGCACAGAGCGATCAGTGTCTGTGGGGGTCCAAAAGCATCTGCCTCTCTTGCAGACTCCTGCTAACTAATTACTCAATCTTGCCAACATGCAAACACATATATGAAGCATGGTCAAATGACTTCCAACTCAGAGCATAAAATGATACATTCCCAGACGCAGACAACACATTTGCAGACGTTAACGGTCTCATTCCTGCAAACATTAGTACATTTAGCTGATTCATTCCACATTAAAGATGCTATACCAGATAAAGTACAAGACAATACAATCCACATATAGCATTAATTCTGGAGGGGCCCCAATGACTTTGGGCCACTACACCATGACCAAGGGACAAGGTGGCACACAGGCTTTACATACTAGTGTTGTAGGTGCAGAGGAGTGGATGCTGTCAACATCAGACTGGAAGCATATTTGCTAGGAAGTCAATGGGTAATTTGCAGATGCCGGAACTCGGTTTGCAGAAAAGTCCCATGATAGGCAGTACCATACAAAAGAGCTCCGATCCCTCGTTGAATGACCGAAGTCATCACACCGAAGTCAGATTCCCCGGGGGAGAAAAGGCTATCATGTCTCACTAGGTTGGCACACTGACTCACTCTGAAGCAGGAAGCAGGTAGCACTTCCTGTTGGCTCCCATAGCTCCACTCCTCCTCCTTAAAGTGACTAATAGCCAAAATCACACAAGCGCTTAGCAGCAAAGAAACAAATCAAACACATATGGGGAAAAAGGCCAAGGTGGACAGTGAATACACTCAGACCTCCCTTACACATGCACAGTTTTTTGTTTTCAGAACTATGGGACCCCCTGAACCTGTTGCCATCAGATTCTATAGGACTGTAATGCTCTCTCTAAACATAAGGGCTGACTATGCTAAAATGATAAACGCCCGCCAAAAAAATGTACAATTGAATTTTGCAAGTACTGGGAGGAGAATTTCCCACAACCTCGTGAGTCTGGGGGCAAATCTGTTGAGAGCAACACGAGGGTGTAGATAGTCTTATGGGCCATGCAATGCTTCCTGGGAAAAGGCTATGCAAATGAGTGATGGAATAATACTCTGCAGCACCACCTATTGGAAGGTTGCTACCCTATGATGGCTTCTTATTCAGCCAACCAGAACCCTACTGTGCACTGATGAGGGGCAAGACCCCAAAGCAGCTGTATGTTTATGAGTATTCTGGTTTGGTTTACATCCCTAGTCATGTTACAATGCCTGTTAAAATGTCAGATAATGACTCATAGGGTAACTATCATCCAATAGGTGGCACTGTGGATGATTTATTCCATCATTCACTTCTACAGCCTTGTAAAAAGCTGAGTTGTTCTCTTGCTTGTTCTTCTTCCAGAAAACCTCCAGTCCATAAATGGTACACGGTTCACGGCAAAAGCTCTCTCGAGTTAACATGTTCCTTACACCTTCTCTATGAAGCAGTCAGTAGCCACCTCCAAAAAGCTGTTCACATTTTGACGGGTCCTGAAAAACTAAGATGTTATGATTTCTGGTGCCCCCCCGTTATCCCGACTTCCAAGCACAATCCTTCACTGGTGGCTTTCACCTGGCGGAATATCTATATTACATATGACATAACATGTTTACCCTATAAAGACAGAAAAGTATTAGGTTTATTAGACGGCATAAAATATTACTGCGCCATATACAGTGAGTAAAATGGATTCAGATGACAAGGCCTCCGGTTACCAGGCTCTCGATGTGCAAACCACATGTTTTCCATTTGGTATTATTTACTGTGACACACTCGTCTCTGTAGTCACTTAACAAGCCAAGCTCCACTGTATCCTTCTCACAACGCCCGCTCCCCCAATTCTTATGGCTTTCCTTGCCGCAAATAAAACACTTTCAAAGGAAATAATTGCCATGATAGATTCTTCTGTGAAGTTTTTTTTTTTTTAATCATCATCTTCTGCTGGTGAAACTTTTTGATTTTGAAGTTGCACGGAGTTCAGAGAATCTCAACTGGAAATCCGCAAGATAAATTTGCCATCTGAAGTTGATAATCGGTTCTTTATAATGTTACACTGGCTCTAATTGGAAGGGAGGCAGATGACAGATTGATGAGAGGGGAGACATGTGAAGGTAGCAGGCAGCCATCGGGATGTAGCCATCAGGATGAAATTACTTTTCTTGGTTATGGTTAGGGTTTTTTTCCTTTTGGTTGGGACGTTAAAGGAAAATTCTATCTTACCACATCTGTCTGAAGATGTCCTCTGGGGAAAGGGGATTTCTGTTTAGAGGTTGTCTCAGGATGATATGTACACTAAATGGCCATTTTATTAGAGACCATCATCTAGTAACGTGTTGGAACTCTTCTGGCTTCCAGAACCGCAGAAATTTATTGTGATATAGATTCCACTAGGTGTCGAAATTGTTCAACTGGAACATTGGCCCATGCGCATGTACAGTGTAAAATGTATACGTATACAAATATATATATATATATATATATATACATATATATACACACACACACCCATGGCGATTCAAAAGTCAGGGCCACCCAGAATTTGGAATATCCTCTGAACGAAAAGAGATACACGTATGTACTCTGTAGCACACTTAGATTGGCAAGGGATGACTTTTTGGCATTATGGTGGTGCCTGTTGGTCATACTGATGGCAGCCATCTTGGAGTCAGCCCAAGAAGTTTCAATGGGAAGGGGGTCATGGCATGCATGATTTAAGGGTAGAATTTAATTAGAAATTAATAGGTGCAGTCATTTTTTTCAATGCCTGCAACCATATTTGAGTTACGGATATCATGTTGAGGATTAATAAAGTTTTTATGTTGCATTTTGTGGCCTGGAATCTCTAATCGCATGTCTTTTCAGGTACCCTTGATCCAGGACAGAACTGATATCATCCTGATGATCTGATCATTCAGAGGCTGCTCACACATTTGTAATGCCCACTGACAGAATTCCAAGCATCTTTTTGGGTCATCTTCACAAAACTTTTCTTGCAACTACAGTTTGCATGGGTGACAGTTGTGTGTCTTGTAGGTCCTTACGACAGTTGGTTGGCTCACACCATGCTCTAATGCCAGTCAGCTGGTGCTTTTCAGTGGACTCTTTATAAAATCAGCCAGCACACCTGTGGATTGGAAAGACTGCTCGGGTGACAAGTTCCCGGTTTGTCCTGGACATTACCAGTTTCCCTGAACTTCTGAATCACTTCATGCAGTCACCGGCTCTCTTCCCGGGTGCTTTTGATTGAAAACTTTGACCACCTCACATGAACTTCTGTTACTGACCATCAGGGTAATCTCAGTTCTGTCCTGGATTGTTAACGGCACCTTCTATTACCTGAAAAGACATTCGATTAGTGTTTTCCATACCACATAATTCAACATAGCTTTATTAATACTCAACATAACATCATCCGTAACTTGAAAATGGTTACAGATATTGAAAAAATGATATTCTCAATTTCTGATTAAATTCTACCCTTGAATCATCTATCCTATGACCCCCTTTCTATTTAAGTTTCTTGGGCTGAATCCAAGATGGCTGACAGGCACCACCAGATTGCCAAAAATTTTACCCCATCCATCTAAGTGTTCTACATAGTTTCCTACTTGTATCCCTTTTCATTTAGAAGATATGCCAGTTGGCCCTGACTTTGGAATCACCCATGTATTACTGCTGTACCTTATGTTCCTGCTGGGACCTTCGGAAAGAGGTCACATGACTTTGTTCACTCTGATTTTTGTTCCTGGACTGAGAGGAGCTGAGCTGCACACTGATTCGCTGCAGGGCTGGGTATAAAAGAGAGGTTCCCTGGCTCCCCTGTCACTCCACAGTTTCAGAGAGTGCAGAAAAGAGAAAGACTCAGTCAGTTAGAGCTGCAACAGAGCTGACCTGCAGATGGACTTTGTGAGTACCCAAAAGGGAGGGCCTGAGCAAGAGGGACCTATAGTGGTGAGAGCTGGCAGTGAAGACCACAGGTACACTAAATATGGACACAAGTTGATTCTGCAGGAATGGAATCCTGTATTACATCCTGTGCAAAGACCAAAGTGGCTGCCAAAGAAACTAACCTTAGGAGCATCCAGATACCTAGTATGAGCGGCATTTGAGCATGAGTCAAGTCATTCTACAATATCCCAACTTCTTGGATAGAGTGTGTATTTTGCACTTATTGGTGTTCAACTTGCATTGTCATTTTTGTTGTATGGTGGGGTTTGTCCCATTGGTAGGGGCTAGACCTGAGAACTAGATTGGGACACAAACCTCCTAATTGTAGTCACCAGTGGGAACTATAGTCCCAGCAACCATTCCACAGGAGGGTTCACTTTGTGTCCATCACTTAGACCACTGGTTCACTGCTGAAGCCTGTCATTGGCTGCAGTTAGTCTGTGATATTCCATATACAGACTGACTGCAGCTTGTAGGCAAAGCAACGGCAACGAGAACGGTAGATGCAGCATAGGAGCTGTAGGGATTAGTGAGTATAGACTATTATATTATATTTCTGCATGGCCAGCTGGTTAAAAAATAACTTGGAGGACCCATTTACCCCTTTCGAGACCAAGTGACATATTAGTCCCATAGTTTTAAACTGTCCACAAATTCTACCGAATCATTTACAGTTCTGAAAGGCTTAATGAAACTATAATAGTAGGTAAATTCAATCCAGATAACCCATGGCAAGACCTATAGAAACACATCTTTCCTCAATATTGGTTATCAGATACTGACGAAAATATAGGCTGAACTCTGTAATTTACATGTTATGCCCAAAAATTCAACTTTAGGAAATATCAGAAAAGTTCAGGTGGTCACACAGGTTAAATGGGGAGACCAGAGTCATAGGCTTTAGCTTCATTAGATGCGGCCAAGGCCTTCAACTCAATCGGATATGGACTCACCAAACTTGCTAATTTTGGTTTTGCTGGCCAATCATCTAATGAATTGGGCGGCCTCCCAATTCATCTTTGACGGCATATGTGGGGGAAGATGAGGATGGGACAGTTGGATTTCAACTTCCCAGTGTTTTTGTTCTTGGAAGATAAAACCCTGCCAAATGTGTCAGCTTCAAACCCTATAGTGGCCCAAACAACTTTAAAGTCAGGCCCAGCAGGCAGGAATTGGATCGGGGGAATTTCTCGTCACTCTGGGATCAGGGGGCACTTGAGGAACAGCATGGCAGCCTTTGTTTCCAAGGTTTTGTAGGCATTGGCAACTGGTGCAGGCACAGTATTCATGAGTACCAGGAACCTTGGGCAAAGGTGCAGTCTTATGACTTACATAGGCCTTAGCATCCAAAGAAGAGTTCTAACTCATAATATTTGCAAATGGAGCTTTATTTTGGAACAAAACTAGCAGCAGCACCTTGTTCACCCAGGAGCCTGAACAATTCCTCTAAAGAGTCTGTGTGCCTCAGACAGGTTGGGCTTCCTTAGGAGTACTCCAAAGGAGATCCCAAGGTACAGTGGTAGTCAGAAGCGCTCTCTCCACAGAAGACATAGTCTAAACACTGAGTGTGCAACTGTCATGCCGAACCCACTCTCACAGTTATCTTCTGGTGACTCACTACAACCCGCGAAGCGGATGTCCAGATGCCTTTATGTTTTGGGAGCCACCCTTTTGCTGTTCGCCACTTTAGACCAATCCCTTTGCTCCAGCTCTTGAGGGCACTTATACATAAATATACATTGCAAACAAACATTAATTACAAAACATCTGAATGATAGAGACCGGTGTGGTACCCTTTTACACAACAAGCAGGCACAGCTTTACCTAGAAAGGACTTTAAATTATATTATGTTGTCAGGCGACTTAAGACATAAGTTCGGGGAAAAGCCCTACTCAATACAAAGCATGATCGTTTACACTTCTCCTACTTTGGCACCTTATGGGCAGTATTGGAACAGGTTCTTATTCCACCTCACATACTTGCTAAGTAGATATGGACATTGGCAAAGAGTGTACCAAATTTTATTAAGTTGATATGTAGTGGCCTGAAGTATACATATCTGCCCCCTCCATACCTGTCCCTAAATGTCTGTCTTGTCTTTAATATGGATGCACTGTGCAGCTATCTTGTCAGTGATTTATGTGTATTGCACAGCTGCAGCGTATAAGAGGGTAATATCTAGGTACAGTATGCCTGGAAAATGTAACAGTTTGTGTGTATCCAATCTTGCCACGTGCAAGTAAGTCAGTAAGTCAGTCAGTCAAACAGTCTACATCAGGGGTGGGCAATTAATTTTCCCATGGGGCCACATGAGAAATTGGAATGGTTTTAGAGGGCCAGACCAAAAGTCCTGACACTTACCAATGACGAGCGTGGAACGATTGTCCTGGCACTCCCCAAGGTCCGCAACGAGCATCCTGGCACTCAGAAGTTACAGTGGCATCACTTACTCAGCATCGGGAAGCAGTGAAACTACAAACTCCGAAGCCTTGTCCATTTTGTTAACTTATGTGCTGTTTAATAAAGTTATTCAAGCCTACGTCATTGGTAGAGGTGCTTGAATAAGTAAGGCCTGAATAACTATTAGCACAGCACAGAAGTGAACAAAATGGACAAGGCTTCGGAGTGCATAGTTTCGCTGCTTCCCGTTGCTGACACCGGACTCATTGGTGAGTCACCAGGACACTCTTTGCGGGCCGGTCCGAGCTATTCAGCGGGCCGGATGTGGCCCGCGGGCCGTGCTTTGCCCAGGTCTGGTCTACATAGTGGTGGAGTGAATCTGCAAGTGTACCCATAGATTACAATCTGTTTAAGAGGAGTGTAAGGGAAAGGAGAAAGCCCGACCTAGGCCTATCCAATATGGAATAAGCGGAGCAATATCCCATCTATTGAGAATACCCCATCTTATCCCCAGTTGGTATAGAGTCCCGAAGCTACAATAGAAGGATTGAGAGAGTGCCATAACAGAAAACCAAGCAGTGCGTGTTGGCCGGTAGAGAGAGTGAGAGTGACAGAAGTCGTCCGGGAGATTGGTCTTACAAATAACGAGGACTGTATGCACCAAGATAGCCCAAGCAACCTCCCTGCCTCCTCACAAATAGAAGTTGACCTAAAGCAAATCCTCCATTGCGAGAACTGTTGTGTATTATCCTTACTGGATGTTCTAGTAAAGAAATGCTTTACCGACCGATCCCAGTTCAGTCTATTTAAAGTACAGCCCTGTGTGTGTGGACTATTTATTGCACCATGGTCGGAGTTTACCGCAGTGTATGGAACGGTGGTGTCACCCGTGGCAAATGCCGAAGCTTTAATGCAAAGTTTTATACAGGTAAACGTGCCACCAGCATTTCCTGGAGAGGCCTGGCAGGACCTTGGCAAAAGGTTGCATGTGTCCCTCAGGGGAGGAGAGGGTAGTGCCACCGTGACATCCCTAACAGCTACCATGACATCACCTCAGCTTTGGGCCCTGCGCCTCGGTCAGTGCAGATAAGCTGATAGCTGAGACATTCTCTTTGGCTCTAGAGGTTGGCTTCTGGGCACAGCATGGTGTTTAAGGGCATTCTGGGATATTTTTTTATTGGCCTATACTTAGGATAGGTCATCAATAGATCAGCAGGAATCTGAACCTGGCACCCCCACCAAGCAACTAGAGTTGTACATTGTGTAGCAGCTGTGAATGGTAATGCAAGTGCAGTCCCATGTATGGTCCTTTGAAAGAGAAGGCCCAGGGCTGGTTTGTACTATCCCCTTTCATACTGGAAGACAAAAACTTATGGATGATTGGCCCGAGGATCATGAAAAGCGTGTGGAGGAGGAAACAACCACTTGGCTCTTTTGTCCCGGTTGGCAAAGCCTGGCACCGCAATGGAGAGACCGTTTGGATCTTTGGAACCCCTATTGGTGCCCTCTCTTCTATGTACTACATCATGTAATACAAACATAGAGTAATGAGTAAATATTGTGACAACGTGCAGATTTTAGTATTACAGTTTTTGTCTCCATTTTTTTTTAACCACAGGACTGAAAGATTAATGGCCAACAATAAAATGTAAAGCGCTGAATTCAGTGGAAAGTATGCAGCGACCCCTGGGGAGACAGAACTTTTACTGGGGATCCACTAAGCCTGTTTATCTTCTATCATATGTATTTTATATCCTATTTTATTTCTGATTTTGTTTGCTGGCAAGTGTTCCCCACAAGAGTAAAAGGTGGTCTGTGTTATAGAATTACTAAGTATTCCAGCAGATGATAGCAATGTTATCACCTAGTGCCAGAGCATCAAAGCAGCCATGTGAAATATGCTTACAATGCAGAACATCCAGTTTACCATGTTGGGAGGGGCTATGTATAGGGTATAGCTAGTAATTATAGTACCAGTGTTTCTGGTAGTGCGATGCACCACTGACTGATATAATATAGTGAAAGGCATTGGAGTTGTAAGCACACGGCTGCTGGTTTAGGACCTGTGATGATGTCACTGTTATTGCGCCTCTAGGGTGTTTGATAGATAATAGATAGCTCTGCTACATGCATGTCACATACACACAGCTCTGCTACACTGCTACATGCACATCACACACACAGCTCTGCTACAAGCACTTCACACACAGCTCTACTACATGCACCTGTTACACACACAGCTCTGCTACATGTGCTTTTAACACACACACAAAGGTCTGCTATATGTGCATGTTACACACACACAGCTGTGCTGCATGCACGCCACACATACACACAACTATGCTACATGCGCGTCACACACACAGCTCTGCTACATGCATGTCACACACAGAAAGCTCTGCTACATGCGCGTGTCTCACACACCACACACAGCTCTGCTACATGTGCGTGTCACACACTGCTCTGCTATATGCAGATCACACACACACAGCTCTGCTACACACATTCTTCATCCTAAACAACAAGGATCACAACCGACACACTAGAGTCCTGCACACACTGATCACCCCCTTGTCATGTGACTCCAGTCAGGTGACTGATCACATGCTCCTACATCTATCACATGCACGGCTCTGCTCCTCCATCTCACACACGGCTCTGCCCCTCTGTCTTACACATGCACAGCTCTGTCTCACACACACACGGCTCTGCTACTCTGTCTTACACATGCACAGCTCCATCTCACACGCACGGCTCTGCTGCTCCGTCTGTCACATGCATGGATCTGCCCCACCTTCTGTCGCATGCACAGCTCTGCTGCTCCATCTGTCACATACATGGCTCTGCTGCTCTGTCTGTTACATGCATGGCATTGCTCCTCGGTCTGTCACACACTTGTTTCTGCTCCTCTGTCTGTCACGCGCATGTCTCTGCTCCTCTCTGTCACGTGCATTTCTCTACTCCTCTGTCCGTCACGCGCACCTCTCTGCTCCTCCATCTGTCATGAGCACGGCTTTGCTGCTCTGCCTCTCACGCTCATGCCTCTGCTGCTCCGCTGTCACACGCATGGCTCTGCTGCTCCTCTGTCATACGCATGGCTCTGCTGTCACATGCACGGCTCTGCTCCTCGGTCTGTCACATGCACGGTTCTGCTCCTCTGTCTGTGACATGCACGGTTCTGCTCCTCTGTCTGTCATGTGCATGTCTCTGCTCCTCCGTCACGCACACGTCTATGTTCCTCCATCTGTCACGTACACGACTCTGCTCCTCTGTCCATCACGCACACCTCTCTGCTCCTCCATCTGTCATAAGCACGACTTTTTCTGCTCTGTCTGTCATGCGCATGGCTCTGCTGCTCTGCTGTCACACAGTCACACACACGGCTCTGCTGCTCCTCTGTCACATGCACGGCTCTGCTGTCCTGTGCACGGCTCTACTGCTTCATCTGTCACGTGTACAGCTCTGCTGCTCTGTCTGTCACACTCATGACTCTGCTACTCTGTCTGCCACACACACGGCTCTGCTGCTCCGCTGTCACACTCACGGCTTTGCTGCTTTGTCTGTCACACACACGACTCTACAAAGTGAAGGACCTGTGATGATGTCATGTGATCATCAGGGGCGAAGGTCAGAGCCCTGGTGACTGATTACATGATGGTGACATCATCACAGATCCTGTGAGCACACGGCTGCTGTCAGGCTCTGAATGTTTTATTATGCTGTAGGACCTGCGATGACGTCACCACCATGTAATCTGGGCTGGAGCAATTCACATGGCACACACAATCAGACAGACAAGTGGTCATTAGCACTTTGACTGAACTGTATTATGCTCATGTCTAGTAGTTGGTCATGTTGAGAGGTATAGTGTTCTATGTATAGAATATAATAGAATTGTATTATGTTCATGTTCAGTGGTTGGGTAGTGTTGGGGGTTATAGTGTTCTACGTATAGAGTATAAAAATTTTTTATTATGGTCATGTTTGATAGTTGGGTCATGATAGGAGTTGTAATGTTGTATGTACAGAGTATAATATAATTGTATTAGGATTATGCAATGACAAATTATAATAGATGATACGGGCTGCCGCTCTGGGCCTGAGGCTTCAGGGGGCCTCACAACTGTTCAAACTGTTTATAATCCACTATTGGCCCCTATCCCATCATCCTACAAAATAGTGGATTGGCTATACACCTCACTGGGAAAATTCTCAATGGGCCAATCGGATGCTAGGACATCCCATACCCACCTCTTGATCATTGCTGTCTGCACCGCTGCTGACTCCCACTGATTTTGAGCACGTCAACTCATCCCTGCAGCTAATCACTAGCTTTTCTATTAGTGAGGCTGGGGATTGACTGTGGTGATCACATGCAGTGATCACGTTACCACAAAGTCAGCAGGACACTGGAACAGCGCAGTCTATTGTGGCCAAATAGTGGGTATCTGGGGCACTATGAATGGGAAGATTATGTAGAGGTGTGGAAAACAATGGCAGGTTGCTGGAAAATTGAGGAGCCAAAGATGTCTGTGTGAGTCATTCTACAGAGATAAATTGTGAGCGAGCAAAGTCATCATGGTGGTCTGGTTTAGACAGGGAGAAAAGGGAAAGTTAATGACTCCAGACAGAAGACATCACCTGTTATCACGTAGTAAGCTTGAATCTGTTATCGTATTTATGGAGTAAGCTCGGTTCTGATATCATCTCTATGTAGTTAGCTTGGTTATATCTACACTCTTTGTCAAAAAAAAATAAGCACTTGAGAGTAAAAACCTGGCATGTAGTTACATCTCAGGCAGATATGTAAATTATTAGAGATGATTAGAGATGTGGTATGATTAGATGAATGGTCTTGCCACCTGAGGCCCTAAAAGTGGTTCCACCCATGGCCTATAAAAGGGTCTCAAAGAGATTTTGCCCAATTAATAAAATTAAAGAGATGGGACATTAATGAAATAGGAGAAGCTGGATGGTTGTATCGACGAATTGGTCACCACCTGGAGCATTCTGACCAGACTCTTAGAAGGTGTTGGGACCAGTGGATGTGAAGGCAACACGCACAAGGTGACTGGGCTTAGGACACCTTTGGCATACCATCAGTAGAGAGGATTGTCTGATCATCAGACAAGCTCGAGCAGCTCCAACTTTTTCATTGTTCATTGCAATACCCGCGGCAATAATCCAGCCGCGGGTAACGCAGTGAATGCTTTCCATAGTGTTGTTATGGCATAGCAATTCTCCACTCACGCGGATCTAAATCACGGCATGCCGTGATTCTCCATGGTGAGCCTGTCAGATAGGCTCACTGCAGAGAACTGACAGGGACACCCCCTCCCCCTCCTCCCCCGCAGCGGAATATTGCTGGCGATATTCTGTAATGGCCGTGGACAGGGGGCCGTTCTCTGGTCCCTCCAATAGAACCCTTTAAGTTTTCTGCTGGTATACAAGCTTTCACACCCAGAAGCAATATATCCTCTGTAGAATATCTGTCCCTCAAAGTAGACTATGTTTTAAATAGGTACTTGAATGTGATGCAGCTTCTTTCTCTGGTCCCTCCAACATGACCCCAGTATACAAGCTCTTACACCAGCTGCAATATATCCTCTATAGAATATCTGTCTCTAACAACAGATCATGTTTTATATATTGATGGAAATGTGATGCAGCTTCTCTGTCCTGTGCTCAGCAATAAAATGTGTTCATGCTTTATATGGCTAGGTCATCTGATGCAAGCGTCCAATGAAACTGCTGCCTATATGCAAGATGGAGAATACATTTGATGACATCATCAAGACGCCCAGGCTTCTAATTGGCTGCATGCTGACCTCCATAGCATGGGAAATTATGAAAAATTAGATTTTCCTGTGAATTTCACCAAAAATCAGGTTAGCCTCATTTAATTCGATTTTGCTAAAATCGGGGCGATTTTATCACCCAACCCATCAAGCTGAGCAACACTAGCCCTGTAAAGAAGAGGAGCTGAGATGTCCCTATATGACAAATGCTGGCCGGGTGTGCTGTTAAA
Organism: Eleutherodactylus coqui; assembly: GCF_035609145.1. NCBI lineage: Eukaryota > Metazoa > Chordata > Amphibia > Anura > Eleutherodactylidae > Eleutherodactylus > Eleutherodactylus coqui. The sequence goes on along the minus strand of NC_089837.1, from coordinate 55,071,325 downwards.
TGTTCATGTTTTTTGTATTTGCACTGTGTAGAGGTTCATGTGGGTTATAGTGCTGGTACTATCAGATCATCGTGAAGGTCTAACTGGTTATTTCTTAATCATCCCCTAAAAAATAGACCCTTGTGGCAAGTGATCGGTTTCAAAGTCACCTCCAAATGTGGTTGTCTCCTTGCGTGTTTATTGTGTCACAGGCATGGCCCACCAGAAGATCTTCTGGTACCTTTTATAGAAGTATTTATTTTCATTTGGGCAAATGTACTATATTGATGGAGGAACATAAAGAACAAATGACAATATGAAATGTCCCTATTTTGGTGATGTTTTTAGAGCACTGTATAGTGATACCACGTTTCCCCGAAAATAAGACCTACCCTGAAATGAGCCCTACCCTCATTTTTCAGTATTTTCGAGGAGGCTTGAAGTATAAGCCCTACCCCAAAAAAAGCCTTAGCTGCATTACATTAAAAAAAGGAATACATTATCTAGCAGGCTCAGTCCAGGTCCCTCCCGCTGCTCTCTAGAGCTCCAACGCACTTATTGCAGTCCTCGGCCACCCACAGAAGATCACTTCCTGGTTACGGGATTCACAAATCCCACCTCCAGGAAGCGATGGCTCTGATTAGTTCTTGAGCGCTACTCAGCCAATCAATGCAGTGCTCGATCAACCAATGCAATGTCTGTGATTGATTCATTGAGCGCTATATTGATTGGCTGAGCAGGGGGATTTATGAATTGGCCAATCAATGCCACGGCTCAGCCAATTCATAAATCCCGCCTCCACAATACGATGGTTGTAATTGGTTCTTTGATGGAGGAAGTATGTCGAAGCTCCAAAGAGCAGTGAGAGGGACCTGGACTGAGCCTGCTAGATTAAAATAATAAGACATCCCCTGAAAATAAGACCTAGCGCCTCTTTTGGGGCAAAAATTAATATAAGACAGGGTATTATTTTCAGGGAAACCCAGTATGTGCTGATGTTGTCCTCATGGTCTCTTGGACGTTGAGTAACTGCAGAACATGTTCATTGGATGCCTCAAGTAGTTGTGAAATCATCAAACCATATGTTTAGGTAATTGAAAATATTGAATGTCAAGAGATTTGATTCTATGTAAAAAGTTGCATTTTACAATCCTACAGGCAGTCTTCGCATTATTGAGACAAGATGTTCTCCGGTGTCTCCTTGAGAATTCTAAGAGAGAGAAAAAAAAACCTCAGCGCCGATCAACCTGTTCTCTCAAGTTTGGTCACTCTGGCAAACCTTCTTGCAGCTGTAAGCTATGTAGTCATCCTTCCATATTCGAGGATCCCACAACATGTTCATTTTCATGTGGGGTTCATAGGCCTGAACAACTGCATTAAAACCCAGGCAATATTTTGTCGCTTCTCACAGTACAGCACTCCTCCCGTATTCCTTTGAGGCTCCTGGTTTGAAACCACAGCTCTGTTCCCCTGCCAACTCCTTAGAAGTGTTTAGTGACTGGAAGACTGCCGCCTGCTCTCTTCAGAATCTCACACTTCATTTTTCCAGATCCTTGCGAGCAGCAGCAAATATTTCACCAGCCGAGCTTGCCGGCTACCGCTATAAATCAGACTTAGGACCCAAAATAATATCCAGGCCTGTCAAGGTATTAAGCTTTTATTCTCAGACTGGATCCACTGGTAAATGAGGGCTTGTATTTTCCTTAAGAAGCGTAAGGAGAGTAGAAGGATTATGTTTGGCCCTTGGCCAGAAGGAAAAAGATAAAATGCAGAATGTACAGTCACTGGTTTGAAGGGATTTGAAAAGGACTTAAGCATGAAAAGTGGCTTTTCTTATAGAAGTTTCAATGAAATATGAAACCAGGTCTGAATCTCATAAAGGGTTTGACATGAGCTGTTCTCGAGAAAAGCAGTTAAAAAAATGGAGAAAGAAATGCCACCGTGCTGCGTCGCCAAAGGATGTCTTCCGGAAATTAACCCTTGTAGAGATAACCAAAACATCAATGCAATCAGGACCAGGGGAGTCCACTTTTTTGATGAAACCCCAAAATATTTTATTTCACTAGAAAGGCCAAAAAAATGTATTTATTTGCTGAAATATTGGGACATAATCATGTGATTAAACTTATAAAAGTCTTTGTGCAAATTTATAAAGGTTTTTGTGCAAAAAGATATCCTTAAAGGGGTATTCCGGGACTTTAATCCCATGTTCTATTAAAGAGCTGTCATCAATAGTTGTTTGGCAGGTGTCCGCTGCTCATGACCCCTGGCAGTCAGGTGATCTCAGCCCCAGCACTTATTGTATCCAAGCCAGTTGCTGGCAACATTGCGGTCAAAGGAGGAAGTGTAGTAAAAGGCATATCTCCCATTAAAATTAACAGGAGCTATGCCTTTTATTACACTTCTGGCTCCAACCATAATGAGTAAAGCGCTGTCAACATTTGTCCATAAAAACCAACAGCATCTATGCCTTCTATTACACTTCCAGTTCTGACTATAATGAGGATCCCGCTCAACTGATCGCCAGCGGTCCCACTATCTCCAGACTGACCCTTTCTAATCCATAGGAGCTGCACAGGACGGCATCTTTCCTCACAGGACGGCATCTGGCTACACCAAATATTGGCCTCTTTGTCGCATCAGTGATTCTCTTTTGTACTGACAGTCCTCTCCCACTTTAACACTGATGCTTTGATCTCTGGAAATGAATTGGAAGGAGACTTCCCCACGTGCTGCGGAGCCATTTGCTCCAGTGATCTGACCGGTCAGATGGTCTTCAGCCATCTCTTTAGCCCCTTGGTCATCAGGGCACTTTTAGTCTTTGGCAGTCTCACTCCATCCAGCTCATGACTCTGTTACCCAGTATTTAGGGTTATGAGTTCCCTTACCTGAGAGTGAAGTCCTCCCAGCACTACGTGTTTATTAGCTGGATTTCAATTTTAATATTCTAAATAAAACGAGAAGTCGGATATTCATCCAATTGTTCTGGTAACTTTATTGGAACCTCCAGAGAGTTGCACCTACAGAGCAAATTTTTCTTTTAGCATACTATACCAAACTATGGCCGCTGCCATTATAACTGCAGACCTCTCTGTACTGTGTGCTCCTCCTCTCACACATACAACTCTGTGCTGCATCACAGTCCTAAGATGGCCATTGACACTTCCCCACCTTGTTACATGGAGCTACACAACCAAACAGAGCCTTTTTGGAAGCTTCCCAATGTTCTTGGATAGCTCCTTTCACTTTTATTAGCAATAACTTCTGCTTCTCTTGGAGCTCCCTCTTGTGACCAACTTCGAGAGCACAGTCTATAACTTAAATCTAGAGCTCTATCCAGAATGCCACAAAGTTGCCAACAGTGGCTAAGTTGCAATCATAAGAGAGGAGCAGGGCACTGTTCACCCCCCTCACAAACACTGCAGGGCACCCCCACACTTTACAATAAATTAGCTTTATTTATAAGCAATAATTGATCCTGGTAACTTTATAGGACTCAAATAACCCTTCCACTTTCACAGGGACCTTCTAAACATATGTTACGGGTCTCAAAATGCACACGAAGATAATGTATGTATGTATGTATGTATGTATGTATATAGATAGATAGATAGATAGATAGATAGATAGTATGCCGAAGGGGGCAGGCGGCTCTATCACTGTGCCCAAGTGATCAGGAACAGAACGGTGGCTGTAATACACAGCTATATATGGTCCTGCTCTAATAATGGAGATCAGCAAAATTTCTAATCCTTGTCTTTTAATTAACCTCTAGTATGCTGCGTTCAACGCAAATCACAGAACAAGAGAGGGATTTTGCTTTGATTGTTCTACACCCATATCTTATGTGAGTAGACAGCACAGGATCCATTAAAGGTCCTAGACCTGTCTGTTCAAGACATTAGAGTGAAAAACAAAAGGGGTGGAACAACCTTTTGGAGATGCCAGGGGCCTGAAATGTTGTGATGAGGCCACTATAACTGAAGCTAAGCAGTCAGATGTGCCAATGTTGATTATGTACAGCCTGTCCGGAGTAATGCCCAACCAAAGGTAGGCGTGAAATGGTCCGGGTTACTAAGCAGAAAAATATTGGTTCATGGCGCAACCATCCAGTGAGGAACATAACAAAAACGTTTTTTCACGTTCTTCATTGGATGGTTATGGCATGAACCAGTATTTTTCTTCCGAATCCCCTGTGTCTATTCCCCTCTTATTAGGGCATACGTAGGAATAGTTCATATATGTGTAGATGCAAGTACATTATTAGGTAAAATCATTAAGTAGTGGAAGAGAGGATTCATTAAAAATATTGTAAAAATAAAGTATATAAAAACTGTATTTTCACATATAACATATTTTACTTTATAACGATTGCAAAGGAACAAATAATGTTCAAATATTTGGCTGGTGGAGCAAATAAAAATATACGAAAAAGTAAGAATATTTGTTTTTCCATTAAAATATAAATCAATTACTGACAAATATATCTACCAAGAGAAAGTACAACTAATTCTGTAAAAAACAAGGCCTAATACAAGTGCATCCTTCTAAAATTAAAAATGTTATCATGGCCTGAATGCTGAGAGGCAAAAACAAAAATTTATTAGGGTCCTTAAAGCCACAATATGGCCTGGTTATCGAGGAGTTTAATTACTTCCTCTGATTCATAAGTCAAATAAATGGATCAAAACAGTGCAAACAAATTATAATTTGGCTGTCGGTCAAGAGGGGTGTCGTCTCTCTTTAAGGTGAGCACCCAAAAGGTGTGTGGAGACATCTATGGGGTGAGTTGGTGGTGTTGGTGGGGAAACTTGTCACCCTAAGAAGAGCGCCTAGAAGGGGTGTGAGATGACACCTGTGAAGTGAATGAGGAGACTTATATGGCCATGCATGATTCTTCTTTCTAATTTATGCAAATAAGGAAGATAAAGCAATATTTCCGCAGCACCACCTATTGGATAGCAGCATAACTTCAAATCAATGTCCGACCCTTCATACAGGTCTTTACAACAATGATTGGGAATAGGAAACCAAGGCAGAAAACCATATACAGACAGCTGTTTCGGGGTGTTTGCCTATCATGAGAGTGCAGTAGGTTTTTGGCTTGCTGGTGAGAGGCCTGTGATGTGGGTCAAGGTCTGGGGCACTTTTTGGGTGCTCTCCTTAAAGAGACGACACCCCTTTTGATCCACCCAGAAACATGCTGCACATGGAATTAGCTCAAGATATGCACCAATGTCCGCAGCAGAATTCCACACCAAAATCTTCAGATTTCAATGCAGAATCTTAGGCAGATTTCCGCCATTTTCAATTCTGCACCAAAATCCACAGGCAGCCCTGCAGAATTTGATATGGAATTTACTGCGGCTTGTGATGCATAATATGGGCTAATTCTATCCTTAATATTGACCAGTGCCCTAGCCTGACCGTGGGTCTGTTGACCTTAACGCAGAGCATCATAGTTTACTATGATATTCTGGATCAAAACATGGTCAGGCCGGACACTTTTCTGTATTACGGGCACATAAATATACCCATAATACACGTGTGTGAAACTGATCGTAATGTGTCCCTCCAGTTTTGGGACAAAATTCATTAATTGGTCCGGAGATCAAGGGATGCATATTACCTTCAGTTGTTCTTCTCTGCCCTCCCTCTGATCCACTGGTTCTGGGTCCTGTTTTTTGTCATTCAAGATGGTCAGCTCATTCTTCAGACTACTTAATCCCCACACTGCATTGGTAGTGTTAGACTATCAATGAACTGTAACTGCTCTCTGATTGGCAACAGCTGCTCATGTGATCAGCACTGGCCAATCAGAAAGCAGTGCACAGTAAGCATTAGGTAGTTATAAAATTGCTGCAGCCATCTTGGGTGACCAAAAAAAGGACCCAAAAGCAATAAAATGGAGAGAACAACAACTGCAGGTAATATACCCCGTACCCCCTCTGGCCTGGGACAAAGTTTTATCCCAAAACTAGAGGATTGCTTAAATAAAAATCTATGTAAGGGTCAGGTCACACTGGAGCAAATTTATTAAGCTTAGCATTTCCCAATGCTGGGCTTAGTAGAATTTTCCCCAGTGCACCGTGCACTTAATACATTAAGAGGGGCATGCCTCTCCATGTATTAAGCGCATCTCTGTACGTCTTCACAGAAATGTACACCTTGTTTCGATCAGGCATAGATTTCTGGCATAATCACTTTCCCCGAAAGTGGAAACGTCAGAGCAGAAAGCTGAAAAGTCGCAACATTTTTGCACAAGACGCTCTTGTGCCAATTTTGTGACTTTTTTACACTTTATTTCTGGCGGAAAGCCTTCACAAATGCTCCCCACTGCGTTTAACACTTTTACTGGAGGTATACGTTATCATACAGAAACATGCGTCACCCCAAAGCTTCCATTATATAAATACATAATGCAATATGTTTTTTTCTGCCTGATGCTTTTTATTACCTGCAGTAACTAAAAAAGGTACATTGACATCTACAAGAGGACACTATTTTGGCATCTGTTGGCCAATGAGGCCCTTAGTATACATTTGCTATATGTGCCTAGAGCTTTACCACTTCATGTGCCAAACATAGTTCACAAATGAACGTAGCCTAATTCAAAAGATTTTGATTTCTAGCTCCCTTACTATATCTCACACCCTAACACTTACCTTGTGACCTTTCATTTTGGGCCTATCAGGGAAGTCATTATGGGGGCCTGGCAGGGGTATGTGCCCTGGGTGCTTGATAACACAAAGGCGCCAATATGTCACTCTGCCTTGGCCAAGATATTTAGATATGTCTTTTCTGTAGGTCAGCAAACTGACTCTGCCTGGGTGAAGGAATGCCTAACTATGACTCAGGGGCCTATAGTAGAGCTGAATCTACTTCTCAAGACTATGCTAAGTTTTTGATTCCTCTAAAGTGAAATTGACATGTTAATAAAGATGATATTTGATACACATTTCAGATAACTAAAAATGTTAATTTCTTGGTCCTTTTGTTTTGACCTTTTCCTACGTACTGTAGTTAACTAATAGTCACCAGAGAGCAGACATGAAATATTGGGGCGTTTTCTTGCTATTTTTAAAAACTATTCAAAACTCAAAAAGAATTAAAATAAGATTTGGAAAATGCAGAACAGAGGAATTAAGATTTTATCTCCACTACACAAAACTGTTATTTTAGGAGTTATTTACATGTTGATGAGATTCCTCCGTACATGCAGTTGACAAGACCTTGATCTCAATCCATCAATTTACTGGCAGCCAATATAAACCCTGCAGCGTCGCTCTGGCTGGCCCATTCAAGCTAATTCTCATTCACAGTATGAGCTATGCAAGCAGGCAGTTAAAAATGGGCTTTCAAAAGTCTCTTTCTGTGCAAAGCATTACCATAATCTAGTCTAGCAGACAAGAATGTCTTCTCCATGATGACCACATACTGCTCGAGAAAGGAAGTTTGCATGAAACTGGAAAGAAATACTCAAGTGCCCACTCAGACAGGAAGAGACAAGGGGCTCCATGACAAAAGCCATAAGCTCCATTTCTTGTCTATTTTCCATTCCACATGAACCTACGAGAATTTATTATCCTTGGCCTAAATTATATGCTTGACACAGGTTTACGCTGTTTCAATTTCCATATTTTTGCAATCTTATTATTTTTGTAAGACACCAAACCCAAAACCTGTCTAGAGTCATAGGAGGATTTACAGCATATGAGAAACACACCATGGGTTATCCAAAACACTAATGTGTATGCTAACAATGCTGTTCTATGTAGTCCCTTGACCGTCCTGGTAATACAGCTTGACCAATGGCATTTGCAGACTTTTGTCTATGGTGTTTACATTTAAAGGTTCCTTCCAATTTGGAGAACCCTTTTTTATATTGTGGACCTCAAAAATGACAACATGATTGTGTTGGGGATCTACTGCCATCACAGGGGTAACTACATTGCAGATGCACTATGCCCATTGAAAGGAATGGACCCCCATTGTTCTCAATCGCAATTAGTGGTCCCTCAGAGGAAAGGGATAGAATCTACCTTGTTGTTGGACCTCTAATGGTGTTGTCTGGATCAAGTCAGGTGTTGCGTGACCATAGAAAACCCATTTACAAATATCCTGTTAAAGAATTTTTAGTTATTAGAACGGGGACTCCTCACTCATCAATCAGAGCAGAGAGCAGCCACAACAAGGATCTCTTTCTCTGGAGGACCCACCATGTTTATGCATCACATGGACACCCCTTTGACTTCAAAGGTAACTGTGTAATGCTTCATTTGACCTGTCATGGCACTGTGGGGTTCCAGTTGAATGCTGGGGAGCCCAGGAACAAGTTAATTTATGATTAGCTTATGATTGTGGGACCCTTCAAGCATGTAGGGATTGTCCAAAGAAGACCACTCCATTAATTCATTAAGAATTTAAGCAATATTCAGTTATATTTGTCAATGATTAGAATTGTTATTGGGATTCCTGATTATAAAATATATGTGGGAACCAGAGTGCACGGTTTTCGATTGTTGTTAACATCTTCAGTTGAACCCAATAGTGTAAAGGTCCCCATACACTTTGAATAACTGTGGGCCAAATGCTCTTTCATTCAATAGTTATTTTTCCCAACCCGCCCCACCCCATGCACATGAACAATCAATTTGGCCAAGTGTTGATGTGTTTTCCATGGACACGGGGATGTAAGATACTGCCACACAGCTCTGGGTGGCTAATCTCCAGGAAGAACAAAAGGACCAGGTGTTGAAATTTAGTGCGCCCAATCTTCTTTTTCCTCAACATCATCTGTCGGGGAAAAGTCGGGAGGTCCCCATACACATACAATAGTCAGCCATTTGACTTAAATTGGTTGGATCGGACAAACTTTGTGTATGGGGGCCTTATTGGTCATCTGTAATCTGCAGTTGACCTACTGTGCAGAAGGTGCAGCTATCCAAATACAATTATATGTTACTCAGACTATTTGGAAGCTAGTATGTTGGAGATTCTTCTGAAAATGAGCCAAACTGTACTTGGTATTCATGTAGTGTACAGAAGTCAATGTACAAAACTTTCTAGACGTTTCTGAATGGTCTATGTTTGTCTTGTGCCTATGTATTGTCATTGTCTTTTATGTGAGTGGATATGATGTGTTTTGCATAGCTGCAGCACTGAATGGGTTACTGTCTGAGTTATGTCTGGAAATGTATCGTTTGTATGTCATGTGACATTGTTTTATATATGTGGTTGCAAGGTGCAGGAGTGGATCTTTGGCTTTTAGCTGTCTGTCTTCTCCACCCAGACTCACATGGCCCGATATATTAACAGTAGTTTGTCAAAAATTGGTGCAAACTATAGCACAAATCTACACCAGCTATACACTTTTCTACCCTAGACCATCACCATTAACCCCATCACCATCCTAAACATCTAATAAACAATAGGACTATTCTTTTTATATGATATAGTATTAACCACAAAATTACTAAACCACCCGTGAACACCAAACATATTAAATAATAACCCATAAATATCTTAGGCCATGATGGAACATAAATATTAATCCCTTCATCACCCTAGACCACCAGAGATACTAGATATTTTTTATTAAACAGTTTGACTATAAGATGATCGACAAGTGATTGCGAACAGTAATAGTTTCCACATGACAGTTTTAGGAGACTATAAATCTTGCAATTACTAGTAACTGGTATGAGTAACTTAAGAAAAACAGAAATTATAACTGTCTCATTATAACATCAGCTAAGGAATAGAATGTAAAATTCTTATTAAATTGGGAAAACACAATATATTCCAAGGTTTAGTGCAGTAAAAAAGGGGGAGAAAATAATGGCCGTACAATAACAAGATGTAAGATAAAACAAAGGTAAGCATTTACAGCTAAGTCACTCCACACCCCCAGGAACACTATCACTAACCTCTAAACCACCACATATAAAAATGTGTTTTGCAGTGTTATGATTAGTGGGAATTCTTTGCTGTTTTGTCATCTCCTCCCTACTAGTTTGTTGTTAGGGCAGTTGCTATGTAATTGTCTCACATCTCATCTAATAATTTGTCTCAGCCAATCACACTCTTACACCACAGGACCATTTAAAGAGAAGTTCCTTATTGATTAGCCTCTCTTTAAATATTCTTGCTTTCCGCAATATGTTGTTGGTTATAGTGTAAGCTATGTGCGTTCAAATCCAATATTCCTTGTTTGCTTCTACTATACTATTCCTAGTCTAGATGTCATGATTCTGGTGCCGGACTGAAGTCTCCTGTTTGTAACTGCCGCTGGAGGGTAGCGTAATCCAATCAGGCAGTAGTCCAGTGCACAAGATGATGATGCAACATAGAGGGTTTAAACAGGGACATAGTCAGGGAGGCAGCCAGGGTTCGGTACGTGAGATGACGATGCAGATCAGAGAAAGAGAAACACAGGGTGGAGCCAATCAAGGGACTACAGGGGCATATAACTAGGACTAATGACAAGGTTTAGGGGAGCTGTCCAGGGAGCTGAATAGCTCAGCAGATAGCGCTCCCGCTAGTGTACAGGAGCTCCTGGGTCCGAGTGATGACACTAGATATATTTCTTGCAGTGTAGTTTTGCTCTTGTGGTTATTTGTTTTCTAGCCCTTTCTCCATAATGTCTTTTTACACAGAACGACCTGTCAGGCAAACCATGCTACATGGGAGCGAGTATCGCTGGCACCACTCACAGCGCTGCCGGAAAGAAGGCGGAGCATACTGTGGAGTGTTCTCCCTCTGCCGCCTCCATTTACAATAAGCAGTAAGTTCTGCATGCGAGAATCTAAACAATTCGGAATGATAATCATCCAGTGTAAAAGGGCCATTAGCCTTGTAGTATGTTGTTTGCTTTTCCATCTTTTATCTGCCTTTATCTTTTTCTTAGTTCAGCTTTGCTCAGTTTGGTTTTCTTGACTCTCTCTTGTCTTCCTCCGGATCAACAAGGGGGGGTGGAAACAGGCTGAACTAGATGGACATTGTCTCCTTTTGGCCTAACATACTATTTTAGTACCCTCTCGTTGTTTGTCAGGATTAGTGTTTCATATTAGGTTTCCATTAGGAATAGCTTTAGAGATACTCAGGGACAGTTGTGTCTAATGTTAGGGTCAGCATCAGGGATAGATTAGGGAAACACTTATAGAAAGCTATAGTTAGGATTAGGTATTGTCATTTTATTATCTGGTCACCATCTCCAATGCACCAATGTGGCATTGAGGTCCAGCTGCAATGGAGCATTTCTATTGCTGCACTACTACCACCAATAAAATGCCACATATAGAATTCATGTACAATTAAATAGAGTTTCCCACAAATTGTAACATGCTTTTGGTTTTTACATAAGGTTAAGAGGAAGAGGAGTGTTGTTTACAAATCAGAGGACTGGCGGTGACTCCAAGGCTTAGAGAGGAGCCACCAGAGACTTCCCATTGTCTGCGCCAACCTCCTAGCAGACGAACAGCAAGTAGTTTGCGTTTCCTCCAGGCTGTTGATAAATATTTACACATTCCTTTGTCAATGAGCATGACCTCACACTGGGAACTCGGCACTTGTAATTTAATAAGTCACATTACATGTCCTCCTTGAGAAACATGGAAGAGATGAAATGATATGGTGTGTGCCCTTGTGGTTAGTACGTTGGCCTCCAAAGTAATCATTCAAGTAAAACCAAATGATAGGTCAGAGGACACACCCTAGTAATCCGACAAAATTGAGAATGACTCTGTGGGTGAACTGACGGCATTACATCCCATCTACAAAGAGAAACTCGGATTGTTGACCCAGTTGTGTTTTAACACGGTTGGTGTTGGATATATTTAGAATGCACATTAAAAGTACAGGGTGGGCTACGGGCAGGTATCCGGCCTCTGACAATGCTGCGTCAGGAAGAACGAGCAAGGGGATTGTTTTTTCCAAAGATTCATTGCTTTACCCTGTACTCCTGACATTGCGCACCGAATGCCAATTTTCTGGTCGTGCAGTGGTGTTTCATGAGTCTGGTGGGGATTTTCAGTAGACCAGTACCTCGTATTCTGTGAACTCACACAACCTGATAAATGAAAGCACGCTTCGTCTGACATAAAGTACAGCGATGGGTTCAAAAGTCTTCTAGCAATCATAGTCAGCAACCAGTAATTTACCTTGTTGCACTTATTCTATTTCTGCACATGCTATTCAGTATGGTTTCGGGTTCAGAGATTTCAGCACTAGTGATAGGTGTTCATGATACACCAACTTGCTGGAACAGTCTCCAAGTTGATTTTCAAGGGCTATTCTCAATCTGCTGCTGAATGTCATGGACAATTTTAGCATGAATAATATATGGGAGAGAAGTAAGAACAGAAGGAGGGGACACAGAAAATAGCTGTTGTCATACGCATAATTGTGGGAGGTAAAGAGAGAAGACTTTTCTTTGTCTCTCTTCGAAAGTGGGAAAGGCCTTTGGTTCATTGTCTCTTTCGGAGACACAGCTGACCTGGTCTGAGACCTTCTTGATCTTCCTTGTAAGGTTGGGGGTATGACATGGGGTGTGCATCTTAGAGCCTATATACACAGCTCAAATAGTCCTTATGGTTCTGTATTGTAGAGCTATAGGCAGTCACTGTGCCGCCATATGGTGCCTTCCATGGTGCAATAGAAGCAATAAGATATGTGATGGAATATACGGTATCATCATTTTTGCATTATGGAGAAAAAAAAACTGGGTGCCTTTGTTCAAATTGAGGTCAATTCTTATTATTATTGGCATGTTATCAGTGAGTGCCGTATTACATGGTTCCATACTGTAGTCATGTGCATGGACCCTTTTTTGCCTCTGGGATGTCTGCGTCCATTTTTCCCAATCCCATATACCTAATGGGTACTACTCTAGGTTATCAGAGCTAAAGATGTAGTGTTAAGGTGAAGTGTAAGGTTCCCAGGCTACAGTGTATAAACCTCCCCAGATGATCATCTCATCTCATGATGAGTAGCAGGTACATACTACACCTGGATTGGCCAGAAAATCTACCTATAGGAGCTACTCTTTAGTAGTAATGAGAACATAATGGAATAATTGGGTTGGGAGTGATCGACCCGATTTTTCAAAAGTTATCACCAGACTCTGATTCCTAAATGCCCCCATATTATGAATGCAGCCATACATCTGGGGAACACTGTATTCATAAAAACAAATGGTAAAGCGATTGCCGAGGAAGATAGCAGGTTTGCTGCTTTTTACAATAAATGTCATTTTTAACAAGAAAAACTATACCAGGTGAAGAGAAGACCTAAATACGGACCTCCTCCAATGGAAAACATTAGAACTATAGCTCCTTCTTGTGCTTTCTAAATATTTTTCTTTTGGAAGAGGGAAGAGGAAGTTGTAGAAGGAAACATGGTAGAAGTAGAAGAAGGACAGCAGCAGCATCACCAAAACCAAACAGAAAGAATAGAAACATTGGAGCTATAGCTCTTTCTTGTGCTTTTTAAATATTTTGGTTTTCCAGGTATCACCAGGTTTAGCATGTTTCAACATATTTTGGTTAATGGGGGTACCATGAAACAGGGTGAAGTAGAGGGGAATACTCATGGCCGAATGATGAAGACTGAGTGTTCTGTGTCTGGGATAGGGAGGAAGAGGAGATAATGGTAGCTAATGCATGCTGTGTCATCCAGCCTATGACCTGTTCTGCGTACTGCAGATGTAACGCATAGGCAGAACCACTTCTAAGGAATGGCAGCGGGCTTGCTTCGCCTCAAGCAGAACCTGGAGCCATTGCTTCAATAGTAGCTACTTGAAGCGCCAATTTGGCTGTTCTCCACCACCACTACACAGACATCCTGTCACGTCCATGCGGCACACGAGCACCACGCACAGTACGGTGACGTTCACACTTACTGCAGTCATTTACACAATGCACTGTAGGACAGTGTGCCCCACATCAGGAAAATGGAAGCCTGTCCCTAACCCAACAGGAAGGTGAAGGGTCCCTGCCTAAAAGCAGAGTCATTGCCTGCAATATCCCCCACACTGCAGTGCAGTTTTTCTGTTTGCTGGTATATTCTATTTCACCAGCTGTAATATATACTCTGTAGACTACCTTCCTCACACTACAGAGCAGTTTTTCTGTTGGCATATACGCTTTCAACAGCTTCCATATTCCCAACACTATACAGCAACTGCTGTGCTGAGCTGTAAAATGCAACTGGGAAGATGGGACAATGCCTCTACAGCGCCACCTATTGGAAGGCAGCATTCCTGCAAATCAATGTCAGGCCTTTTAACAAGCCCTGTAATAATGACTAGGAATTATGAGCCAAAGCCAGAGTCTTCCCCAGAAGGAAAAGATAACCATGTACAGACATACTGTTTCAGGGTGGGTGGTTGCCCCTCAGCAGTGTGCAGTAGGTTTCTGGCTTGGCTAGTGAGACGAGTGTGATGTGGGTCAGGAAGGGTATAGTGTCTCCCTGGATCACTGTTTCTCAACTCCAGTCTTCAGCGCCCCCCAACAGGTCATATTTTAAGGATATCCTATAGTAAGAACACCTGTAGCAATCTCAGAAGCACTGACAATAATTAGATCACCTGTGCAACACTGAGGAAATTCAGAAAACATGACTTGTTGGGGTCCCTGAGGACTGGAGTTGGGAAACACTGCTCAGGGAGAGAATTTAGAAGGTGTGAGGAGACTTATATGGCCATCCATGCTCCTCTGGGAAATATGAGGGGCAATCACCCCAAAATATTCTGTCTGTACATGTTTTTATTTTCCTTCTGGAGAAGACTCTGGCTTTGATTTATATTTCTAGTAATTGTTGCAAGACTTGTTAAAAGGTCTGAAATGGACTTGCAGGAATGCTGTCTTCTAATAAGTGGTGCTGTAGAGGTATTGTTCCATCTTTCCATTTGCATATTTCCCAGAGGAGCATGCATGGCCTTATAAGTCTCCTCACACCTTCTAGCTGCTCTCCCTAACAAGAAACGATACATTTCCTGAGCTGGAAAAATGGCGCTGGTAACACAGCACCTATCTTATACATGGCTTAGTCATGTGATGCAGGTGTTCAATGAAAGTGCTGCCCATGTGCAACATGGAGGACACGTCTGGTGACATCACCGAAGAGCCCTGCCAGCTTCAGCAAGCATCCTGAGAAAGTCGATTTTCCTGCGATTTTCACCAAAAATTGGGCCAGGCTGACCAAATTCGATTTGCAAAAATTAGTTCAACACCACTCTACAGGAACCTTAATCATATCAGTAGGCTGAGTAGTAATTTTCTTAGCTATTAACCTAACCTTGCCCCTTATTACACAGAACACACCTCAACTAACACCCTTAGTTTCAAACTCAGCTCAATACTACTGTATGTTCTCATCTGGTTGCCAAAACCTAGTTACCAAAATGAAACTCGGGAATTCGGTTGCCCATTACATCCTCGTAATTCAAGACAATTATCTCCTCCATAGTCCAGCACGGTTCTCTACTCCTCAAAAAGGAGTCTACTATTGAGCAGCCAACCGGCAGAGACCTGGGAGTCAGGCTGTGTGGCCACCATGGTCCTGTAAATATATTATACTGTATAGGTGCTCTATATTTTTTGCATTAGTAGCACCTCATTGACTCTTTGCACTGACCACGCTCATTTAAAATATTAATATCCGTATAACGGAGGTCTGTGGGTCACCTGAAATAGGAACCCATTTGCAAATGAGGCACCGCTGATCATAACTATCTATATCATCTCCATTATCTGTCATGATTTATGAAATGTTGGGGCTTTTATTCACAGGACCAGGACCGATTTTAGAAGTAAAACAATGAAGGTTCCGACCAGGGGCTGGAAAATTTTAACCTGGGGGGCAAGCACACAGCACTGGTCCATAAGTAGAGGCCCATCCTAAAGGTGAAAACACACAGTGCAGATGCCTGTATAAAGCCAAACTATGTCCACACACTAATAGCTTCACAGATTAATGTAGCTATTAGCCACCATAGGTCGGCGTAATTTGGCAATGTATAGCCATCTGCACCATATGTTTCTACCACAACCTAATTATCTATTTAACATAAGTACGGTGCCAGAACTAACCTCACAACATAAATACAGCAACAAAACCAAGCTCATTATAGAAATACAATATCAGAACTACATTCATTCCATAAATGCAGCAGAGCCAATATCATAACATTTTTATGGTACCAAAACCAAGCTCATTACATAGAGTACAAGAACCAAGCTCATACCATGAGTACAGCACCAAAAGTAAGAACTATATTCCTTCTCTATATACCCAACTTCAGACAAGTGTATTACAGGTACATTTTTGCACTAATAATACAGACGAATCTCCTGGCCCGACTATGGGTCTACTGGCAGGACCTGAGCATTATAAAAGGGCATCCTAATCAGAGTGGGTGCACAAAGACTGATATTACCACAATTCACTGACCACATAGTGGTAAATGCCAGTTCTACACAAGCGATCTGCAGGTCATGTAGGTGACTACAGTTATATTGGGTAATGCAGGATTCACTAAATCATCCCAGACAGATATTTGTCCAGCCTTTGTTTGAACACTTCCATTGAAGGAAAACTTACCACCTCCTGTGGTAACCTGTTCCACTCATTGATCACCTTCACTGTCAGAGGCTTTTTCAAATATCTAATCTGTGTCTACTCTATAGCTTTTGGGCTATATGTCCTCCTGACTCACGATTCAGACGTTTTTCTCTTAGAGCAGTAAAAATCATGGAAACGTAAAACAATTCAGGAAATATGGATGTTACAAGCATGTGCTCTGCATTTTGTATGCATACCGAAGACAATGAAAAAAGTGACAAAAAATGGGCCTTATGTTTCTTTTGCCCATGTAAAAGATGGATGACACACGAAAAGGCACACAGATGTAAAAAAAAACTGCATACACAACAAAAATTCATGCAACACGCACATACACATGCAGTGAAAGCGGTCAATTTTTCACAGACTGAAATCGCATACGCCCATGTGAATGAGCCCTTAGACAAGGAATAGCCTTTATTTGTCGAAGCCAGAATAGGTCTTCTAGACCCTGTTCAGACAGAAGTACTTGGTCAGAATTTTGCATATATATACACTACTGTTCAAAAGTTTGGGGTCACCCAAACAATTTTGTGTTTTCCATGAAAAGTCACACTTATTCACCACCATGCGTTGTGAAATGAATAGAAAATAGAGTCAAGACATTGACAAGGTTAGAAATAATGATTTGTATTTGAAATAACATTGTTTTTACATCAAACTTTGCTTTCGTCAAAGAATCCTCCTTTTGCAGCAATTACAGCATTGCACACCTTTGACATTCTAGCTGTTAATTTGTTGAGGTAAGCTTGAGAAATTGCACCCCACGCTTCTAGAAGCATCTCCCACAAGTTGGATTGGTTGGATGGGCACTTCTGGCGTACCATACGGTCAAGCTGCTCCCACAACAGCTCAATGGGGTTCAGATCTGGTGACTGCGCTGGCCACTCCATTACCGATAGAATACCAGCTGCCTGCTTCTGCTGTAAATAGTTCTTGCACAATTTGGAGGTGTGTTTAGGGTCATTGTCCTGTTGTAGGATGAAATTGGTTCCAATCAAGCGCTGTCCACTGGGTATGGCATGGCGTTGCAAAATGGAGTGATAGCCTTCCTTATTCAGTATCCCTTTTACCCTGTACAAATCTCCCACCTTACCAGCACCAAAGCAACCCCAGACCATCACATTACCTCCACCATGCTTAACAGATGGCGTCAGGCATTCTTCCAGCATCTTTTCATTTGTTCTGCGTCTCACAAACGTTCTTCTTTGTGATCCAAACACCTCAAACTTGGATTCATCCGTCCACAACACTTTTTTCCAGTCTTCCTCTGTCCAATGTCTGTGTTCTTTTGCCCATCTTAATCTTTTTCTTTTATTGGCCAGTCTCAGATATGGCTTTTTCTTTGCCACTCTGCCCTGAAGCCCAAAATCCCGCAGCCACCTCTTCACTGTAGATGTTGACACTGGTGTTTTGCGGGTACTATTTAATGAAGCTGCCAGTTGGGTACCTGTGAGGCGTCTGTTTCTCAAACTAGAGACTCTAATGTGCTTATCTTCTTGCTTAGTTGTGCAACGCGGCCTCCCACTTCTTTTTCTACTCTCGTTAGAGCCTGTTTGTGCTGTCCTCTGAAGGGAGTAGTACACACCGTTGTAGGAAATCTTCAATTTCTTAGCAATTTCTCGCATGGAATAGCCTTCATTTCTAAGAACAAGAATAGACTGTCGAGTTTCAGATGAAAGTTCTCTTTTTCTGGCCATTTTGAGCGTTTAATTGACCCCACAAATGTGATGCTCCAGAAACTCAATCTGCTCACAGGAAGGTCAGTTTTGTAGCTTCTGTAACGAGCTAGACTGTTTTCAGATGTGTGAACATGATTGCACAAGGGTTTTCTAATCATCAATTAGCCTTCTGAGCCAATGAGCAAACACATTGTACCATTAGAACACTGGAGTGATAGTTGCTGGAAATGGGCCTCTATTCACCTTTGTAGATTTTGCACAAAAAAACAGGCATTTGCAGCTAGAATAGTCATTTACCACATTAGCAATGTATAGAGTGCATTTGTTTAAAGTTAGGACTAGTTTAAAGTTATCTTCATTGAAAAGTACAGTGCTTTTCCTTCAAAAATAAGGACATTTCAATGTGACCCCAAACTTTTGAACGGTAGTGTATATATATATATATATATATATATATATATATATATATATATAAAAGCCAAAACCATAAATTGAACCAACAAAGAAAAAGTATGATGGAAGGATTTGTATCCCTTACGTATTTTTGATCCACTCCTGGTTCTGTCTTACAAATCCTGATGCAATATACTGAGCAAATACTATTGCGCGAATGGGACCCAATACTGGTAAGAGCTAAACCTAGAATAGCTCAATCCTAGAAATCAATCAAGGTCAGCGTCATTGCCCCAATCCTCCTGCATGACAGTGAAGACTGGGGTCCGCACACATATCCAGAACGGTCATCCCGACAATAGTATTCCACCTGGAATTCTGCAAGCACCTTCTCCAAGTCCATCGTAGCACCTCAAACAGTGCCTGTAGAGCTGAGCTTTAACCCTTTTCAATCCAATTTTGGATTCAGGGTTTCCTAGGGGGCTCTCTCTTTCTGCCATTATACAATGGTGCCATCTGCTGGCTATAGCCAGTACTGCGGTATGAGACATACTGGAGAGGCCCCCAACAACAGAGTGGCCAGTAATCTACAGTAAGAATACCCTGCCGGACGTCTTCCGACATCAGAAATGTACAGCCTTCAATCAGAATGTCTTTAGACGTCAGACAGTGGATTGGAAAGGGTTAAACCTCACAATCCAGAAGAGGGTGCTATGATTCCAGGCCTAACTACAAAGTAGCAGTCCAAGCTCCTACCATCACAAAGACTTGCCCTAACAAAGGCCCCCAAACAAAGCAGACACCTTGTATAATCCACCCAAACCCAACTGGACCAAAACACCGCCTCACAAAAGCCAAAATCAAGAAAACTAAAAACCAGAGGCAAGAGGAGTATATTTAAGGTGACCAGATTTTCCCAGGGCCAAAGCAGGTCAGGGAGGGGGGCTTATCACAACCTTTTTTTACCTCCGGAATTTGCTCCGTCATTATAAAAAGGGAGCACATTCTGCAGCATTTCTGCATCCAAAAAACAGTCATAATCCATACCATTGGTTTGGATTTTGACTGGAAATCAGCCACACATCCACAGTTGACTTCATACTATGCGGCTCTTCTCCTCACCTCTTCACCTCCTCTGAAGGCATCCCACTGTCAGCGCTCCCAGCTTCCGGTTCCCAGCAGCCTGTAATGGCCTCACCTGACCAGCATCCCCTGACCAGCGGCACCACGCCTGACCAGGCCACTGGGAACTGGAAGCCGGAGAGCGCTGACAGCTGGAAGCCTTTGGAGGAGATGAGGGAGAGTGCTACATCTAATATAAAAAAGCCTACAGGCTTTTTCTTGCACCACACTTTGGCCCCTTTGCCTGATCCTAGGTGGATGATTTTGGTGTCATTAGGTTAGTGACATCCTCCCCACCGCGGTAAAATCCTAAAATTTGAGTTTGAAACATTGAGTGACTTAGGAGGGCAGCTCAAAGTTACAATGTTAAGTCTATGGGTGAGTGAAGTGCAGCGCGAGACACGAGCTACAAGAAGAGAGTGAGGCTGGTTTCATACGGGCAAGGGTGATATTGGGCCGTGATTCACAGCTCGATATCACTCTTTCCACTTTGTGAAAGCCCCGTGGATGCGAGAGGTTTTAATGTGAAAATAGCCTCGCATGACTATGGGAAATCTATTTATCCCTGCAGGGATGAAGGATTTCCCCAGTCGCCGCAGAGGATCGCAGAGCTCTCCCATTGCTTTCAATGGGAGGGGGGAGGGGAGAGAGAAGCAGTCAGAGAGAGAGGAGCTGCGAGACAGAGAGAGAAGCAGCTAGAGACAGAGAGAGAAGCGGCAAGAGAGAGAGAAGCAGCGGGAGAGAAAAAAAGAGAGAAGCGGCGCAGGAGAGAGAAAAAGAGAGAAACAGCACGAGAGAGAGAAGTGGCAAGAGAGAAAGGGAGGTGGGGAGACAGAGAAAAGTGGAGAGAGAGACAAGTGGTGAAAGAGACAAGTGGAGAGAGAAAATTGTTGAGAGAGAAAAAAGCAGTGAGAGAGAGAAGCTGTGAGAGAGAGGAGTAACGAGACAGAGAGAGAAGCGACAAGAGAGAGAGAAGCGGTGGGAGGGATAGAGAAAGAAAATCGGTGAGAGAGAGAGGAGCAGTGAGAGAGACAGAGAGAGAGAAACAGCGAGAGAGAAAGAGAGAAGCAGTGCGCAAGAGAGAGAAGCAGACAGGGAGATAGAGAGAGAAGCGGCGCAGTAGAAAGGGAGGCAGGGAGAGAGAAGCGTCGAGAGAGTGAAATATCTGCTCCAAATCGAAAATACCACTCTGAATTATCACCTAACCAGGCAGATTTAGAAGCTCATGCAACCATGTTTCCAAGCATTTTAAGTTCGCATAGTGAACATCGGGTCAATCTAGTAGTATGAAATCAGCTGCAGATATGCAGCTGATTTCCAGTCAAAATCCACACCAATGGTACAGATTTCGGCTGTTTCTTGAATGTGGAAATGCTGCAGAATTTGCTGTGGAAATTTCTGCTGTGGACATTCCACAGCATTTTCCCCACATGTAAACATACCTTAAGTCACCTTGAGGTACACTGCCACATGCAGAGTGGCCTCAGTAGTAATATTGACCGCTCTATCGGCTCCAGTAGTTATAGTGACCCCTATACTGGCCCCAGTAGTGATAGTAGCCCCCACAGTGGCTTCAGTAGTAATAGTGGCCCCCACAGGGGCCTCAGTAGTAATAGTGACCCCCACAGTGGTTTCAGTAGGAATAGAGCCCACCCTGAGATCGAAATACTTACCTTCTCCTGGTCTTCAGAGTGCCACGGCTTCCTGCACTGACTCCTCCCCTCCCCTCCCCTCCCCTCTCCTCTCCTTCTGCAGAACCAATGAGGAGAGGTAAGGGGAGGAGGATCCAGGGTGCACACCACAGTGATGATTACCACCCATGGAGCTGCGGCACCCTGGCTGGTAATCACCTACATGGTAATCCCTGCATCCCAAAAGTGGGACAAATGGCAATCCTGCTGGGACCCTAGGGAAAGCGGAACACCGGGTCCCAATACAGGACTGTTCTGCCTAAATCGGGACGTCTGGTCACCTTAGTATATTAGTGACTGGAGGAATGAGATAAGAACATCCCAGAAACTGACAATATACCAGGAGCTACAGAGGGACTACAAATTGGGCCCATATCTGAAAATAAATCCCGGTATAGGAGCAAATCAATTCAAAAATCACAGAGTGCAGCCATAGTTACTGGTATACCGACACAAGAGCTGGTGAAAACAACACTTCCCAACAGCATGAAGATCGGCAAACTGCTGTGAGATTCCATGTGACTGCTACGGGGACAAGGGGACCTGCCTCTGTCCTACCATTGACTCGCCTCCCCATTCTCCTGAATGTCTAGTAGCACCAGTCTCACAATCCAGCTGCTCTGTACTCTGCTCTCTCAGCCCCTGCAGGCTGCTCCTGCACTTCCCTTGGCAGTACTACACTGACAGTGGGAAGGAGGAGCAGCCTACACAGACTGGGAGAAGTGTCCCAGCAGCTGGAATGTGAGACTTGTGCTGCTGGATATTCAGGGGAGGGGTGAGACTCAGAGGGGACTCTATTACCTTGCATGGCTACAGAAAGTGGGTGCCAGGGCTTTGTTTGACCACAGAAAGGGGACACCACTGCTTTGCAGAGCACAGAGGGGACACTAGTAGTATGTAGGGCCACAGGACAATAGTAGTATGGGGGGGGGCATTAGTAGTATCGGAGGCAACAGAGGGGACACTAGTACTATGGAAGGCCATGGAGGGGACACTAGTAGCATTGAGGCCACAGAGGGGACATGACGAGTAGGCAGGAATCAGAGGGGACACTAGTACTATGGGGTGTGCGGAGATGACTTGTGACGATGAAATTTTCTTCTCTTCACAAGTGAATCTCACTAGCACTGACATACTGAGAGGAGGATGATATTCCATGGGCTTCTATACTCCTACCCCAGATGTGTTTCTATCATTCAAATCCACACCTCCAATCCCTCAATCCTTACTTTTCACTTGTTTTGGTAATGCTAATGTTTGTTTGGTCCTGTCAATAAAGCTTCTTTGAATTGACTAACTACATAGATAGATAGATATGAGATATCTATCTATCTATCTCATATCCATCTATCTATCTATATGTCTCATATCTATTTATCTATCTACCTATCTCATATCTATCTATCTACCTATCTCATATCTATCTATCTATCTATCTATCTATCTCATATCTATCTATCTATCTATCTATCTATCTATCTATCTATATGTCTCATATCTATCTATCTATCTATCTATCTATCTATCTATCTATCTATCTATCTATCTATCTCATATCTATCAATCTATCTCATATCTATCTATCTAATATCTATCTATCTCATATCTATTTATCTATCTATCTATCTAATCTATGTATGTATCTATCTCATATCTATCTATTTATCTATCTATCTCATATCTATCTATTTATCTATCTATGTATCTACATACCTAACTAATATCTAAACATTTATCTACCTATCTAATAGCTATCTAATCTATCTATCTATTTCATACCTATATCGTTATCTATCCATCTCATATATATCTAGTCTATCTCATATCTATCTATCTATCTCATATCTATCTATCTATCTCATATGTATCTCTCTATATGTCTCATATCTATTTATCTATCTACCTATCTCATATCTATCTATCTGTCTTTCTATATGTCTCATATCTATCTATCTGTCTTTCTATATGTCTCATATCTATCTATCTCATATCTATCAATCTATCTCATATCTATCTACTTATCTAATATCTATCTATTTATCTATCTATCTAATCTATGTATGTATCTATCTCATATCTATCTATTTATCTCATATCTATCTATTTATCTAATCTATGTATCTATCTCATATCTATTTATCTATCTAATCTATCTCATACCTATATCGTTATCTATCCAACTCATATCTATCTAGTCTATCTATCTATCTATCTAATATCTATCTATCTATCTAATCTAGCTAATCCATGAATCTCACATATATATATAATCTATCTTTCTATCTCATATCTATCTATTCATCTCATATCTATCTATCTATCTATCTATCTATCTATCTATCTATCTATCTATCTATCTATCTATCTATCTATCTATCTCCTATCTATCTATCTATCTATCTCACATCTATCTATCTATCTATCTATCTCCTATCTATCTATCTATCTATCTATCTATCTCACATCTATCTATCTATCTATCTATCTATCTATCCATCTATCTATCTCCTATCTATCTATCTATCTATCTATCTATCTATCTATCTGTTTACATGAACACAGATACACATCTTTCATGCCAAGTGGCTGCATATATCATCCACAGTTATTTTGCCTGTGCTCCTGCTCTTGGAGATGTTGCTCTTCTGGCATCTATAGTTCATACTCCATCATTATCTTGCTCATTTACTATCATCTGTCTGCAGCAGTGTGATCCGCTCGCTGGCTGTGCCCTATGGCTGTACTCAGGCTCGGTCACTGTCCCTTTTGCAGCCACCATGCTCTGTGGTCAAGCACTGCCCTCTGCTGCACTCACTCCATGTGTACTAGTCAGCTCCCAGCTATGTCACTCACACTAATCCCTGCCTTGTAATGTAATAGTGTTATAATGTTGGTGCCGTCTTCTGTATGTTTGTATTTATTGTGATCAATTTTTCTAATGAGGTCAGAATTTGTCATCTGTGGGGTGTGATCTCTCATTTCCATAAGGAATGACTGTAAGCAGATTCATAGCTAGGCTTTCCTAGTTTACTGTCCTAGTCCTGTATATAACTAACAAAGACAGTGCACTGTGGTTGTTTGGTGACCCCCAATGGTACCCAAATTTACATTTGCTCAATCCATGCTTGCGGAGAAAGACGGGATCTTCGTGGTGTAAGAACTGCACCAAGAAAGCAAGATATGGTATGACTATAAACAGAGAGACTGTAACAGGATTGCACTGCTGCCCCTCCCCAATACAACTTGTCTAATAGTAACTTTTACATTCTAGACAGGTTTGTTTTTGCAACTGAAGAGAATGTCCACGAGCAAAATGGAATTAAGAAAACCGCATGGGTGTCCCGCACGCATGATCCGCGTCCATAGAGTAACATTGGACACCCGCAGGTCATTAAATACCTGCAGATGTCATTTTTCCCCAGCGCGCAGATCGCACGTGCAGGAAAGCACCCGCAGCATGCTCCATTAATGCGGTTTTCCCGTACGGATGGCTCCCACGGCTTCCATTGAAGCCTATTGAAGCCACCCAGCCCCGCGGCACACCCACAGCTGTGCCACGGGACCACGGCAAAGCAGGAGTAAAAGAAAAAAAAGTGTGGACGGCGCATGCGCGCCCCCGACTATGCCAGCGTGCCGAGCACATCCGCCAGGCCGAAGAAAGAAGATCCGACCTGCACCGGGGGGAGACCCGCAGCGTCCGGACAGGTAAGTATAACCTCTTTTCTTGGCCTCATGTCTGCGGGGCAGGAAGGACCCGCTGCCGGATTCTGGACGAATTTCCCAGTGGACATGAGGCCTTACAGTTTGCTGGATTTGATAAATTGAACAGGAAAGTATATTACAAAGTTTTAGAACTTTTTTTTTATACAAAGATGAAGGAAATCCATTTAAATGGAATGTAGCGTTAGAAAATTACATTTTTGGTTTATGTGAAACTTTTTTTTTACATTTCTGGTGATTTTGTTTTTTCAGTTTTAAACCTTATTAATTATCTATTATTAAAAAAAATGTCGCCACGTTGCCCGAGCTTCATCTTAAAGGGTTTTTCCAGTTAAAAACTATTGATGACCTATCATCAGGATAGGTCATCAATAGTTGATTGGCTCGGGTCTGTCCCTCAGGACCATGACCGATCAGCTGAGCAGGCGCATGCTGTCAGCGCTGCAAATACACAGAAGTCAGAGCAAAAGCCTCTGTGCCAACCTCCATGTAGTGTCCGGCCCTTGTAACTGCAGGCATGAAATCAATGGGTGCCGTGCCTGTAGTTACAAGCACCGGCCATTATATAGCAGGTCGGTGTGGAGGATTCCGCTCCAAATACAAAGGGGTCGGTGTAGAAACCTCCTGGCCAACCTCCCATATAGTGGCAAGCGCTTGTAACTGCAGGCACGGCTCCCATTGATTTCAATGAGAGCCGTGCCTGCAGTTACAAGCGCTTGCCACTACACGCAGGCTGGCACGGAGGCTTACACTCTGACCTCTGTGTTATTGCGGCGCTGACAGCATGCGCCCGCACAGCTGATTGGTTGGAGTCCCGAGTGACAGACCCCAGCTGATCAACTATTGATGATCTATCCTAATAATCAATAGTATTTAACTGGAAAACCCCTTTAACCTGATCTGTCAAGATCACTTCTCAGCAGTCATCTCATTATCATCAGAAGCAGGATTACAATGAAATCTAACACATATATGTAGATAACACAGGATCCACCATTCACAATAGGCAATGAATACAGCTCACCTCCTCTCCTCCCTGCAGAGGTCACAGAGCATGCCTATAACACCCTCCCATAGAAGTCAATGGACATCTGTAGACTGCAAGTTCTTAAGAGTATATCCATATAGCTTTTGTAAAAGTAAATCTCTGAATGCTGTAAATACAGCAAAGCAGCAGCTCTAGTGAGGTGGCCACCCTCGTAATCATATACAAGGAACAGAATACAAAAATCTAAAGTCAAAAAATAAAAACACATACAAAAAAAATGTTTACTATTACCCTGCGCTTTAGGCCTTATTCACACGAGCATTTTGACGCAGCGAATTTAGCCACGATAAAAAAATCGAGGCCATCTGAAGCATTGGGTTCCAATGCATTCATTCAGATGAGCGATTGTTAGCCGCGTAAAAGCGTTGCGCTGGGAATTATAGGACATCGGTGACTGAATACAGCTGCCAGTTTTATACGAGGCTGGAAAAGATGGGTCTTGCTCTATCTTTCAGCCAATATACGCTGATGGCTCCCATAGACTCCTATGGGAGCTGTAAAAAAGGGGAGGGAGTTTAGTAGCTTCCAACGCTGTGAAAATATTACGTCTGGATCTAGTTAACCCTTCGTCTGAAGAAGCCCCCATGCAAATATTTTTTACACACGTAATATGCACAGAATAAACCCCATTTATTTGCCCCGGGGTATTCAGTTGTGTTTTTTACTTCTGTGAAACAAATGGCAGCATGTCCTATTTTGGTCCATATCACGGCCCAAAATTAGCCATTAAAGGCTATGGGATCACGTAACAGCACAGTGAATAAGCATGAAACAAGTTCTTTCAGTGTGTATTTATGCATGAAGGCAGGAGAAATCAATAAGACCTTCTTGCATTTTTTTTTGTGCGCGTGAAAAACACAGGGAGTGGGCATACAAAAAATACCCCAAAGAACAACAAAATATGCAGTAAATACACACTGCAGATATCAAGCACCAAAACTGCATTCGCCCATGAATATGGCTTAAGTTAGCTTAAAAGTAATCCCTTCCAGCCTCGACATGGTGACATTTTTGAATATTTAATTTTTTGTTTTTACAGCAAAATACATTTTGGCGCATTATAGCCTTTTATAACAGAAATATCTGGTTGTGGTTCATCTCTTCGTATATAGTTTAGTTTGTGCCTAGTAGCAAAAATGGCTAAAAAAAATCAAACAGCGACACTACAGTAAAGTTTATGAGGTGAGGAAACGTCTATACCTCAGGAGTCGGCAAACTTGTAAGTCTCTGGGGTGCTATTCCTGTGCTTGTGGGGGCTTTATGAGATACAATACAACTCTATGGATAACTCTGCCCCCCACTGATATTTCATAGGCTGCTTCTTGTTTAATTAGTAAGAAGTGTTGGGTCAAATATTGGGTAGCCGTCGCAAAGATTAAACATTGTGTCGCCTGGATCTGGTATGATGGTGAATGCAAAATTGTAGT
Source organism: Eleutherodactylus coqui (assembly GCF_035609145.1). Taxonomy (NCBI): domain Eukaryota; kingdom Metazoa; phylum Chordata; class Amphibia; order Anura; family Eleutherodactylidae; genus Eleutherodactylus; species Eleutherodactylus coqui. The sequence continues at coordinate 55,043,640 of NC_089837.1, read as the reverse complement.
ATTATGACAGAAAAGGAAAAAACATGGACTCCCCCCAATTTCTGCGCACAGTGCAGCTCGACTCGTATGTGAGGGTATTACACATCGGCAGCCCTTTTTGTAAAGCTCTTTCTTCACTATTTTCAGCTCTCATGGCAAGTGGGCCAACCCAAGCAAAGGCATATCCAGTGTTGGACTTGGCCCACTGATAAAAATCATTCTGGGGCCACTATACATCTACATGCAAATATTATATGATCTTCATTCCTGCGTTCTCCATATACTTCAGTAAAAAGGTCGCTTTGTTTGCGTGTGGCCCCATTTCCACTGAAATATTTGGCAAATACAGCAAGCAGAAATTGGTAGTCTCCCAATCAATTAGTATGTGAAGAGCATGCGGGAAAGAGGGCACCCTGGCTCAGGGTCCACCCGGGGATTCACATCTTTCCCTGTGGGCCAGTCCAAGTCTGGACATATAAATCCAACTTACAATGCCTTGGGCCCCAGGGTAACGGCCATTGGTGATTAAGTGATTCATTTGCCAATGACTGACTTCTTCAGCACTCAGACAATTAGGAAGAAATCACTACCACCATGGAAGTCATCCACTTTTTAAAAGTTCATTTCCACTCTGAGAATACCTTCTTTCATACACCCTACCTTGATGATGGCTGTCATGCATCAGGCCTGTGGCCAATGACGTCCCCCAACCTCCTCTTGCCAATGGCTCTGGTCCCCATTAGTGTGCCTCATACTGATCGGCCGGGCGATAAAATCGTCCTTATTTTTGCAAAATTGAATTGGGTTAGTCAGAACCTATTTTTGATAAGAATTGCAGGAAAAGCGAATTTCCCATAATGCCTGCTGCAGACCCCACATCTTTTTCCGTCCTGGTTTGGCTACTACTACTGGTGCCCGAAGGGTGTATGTGCGTGGTTCGTTCACCTCTTAAAGGGCAACACACGCACCCAGCTTTTTAGTCCTTGGAAAATCCAGATAGGTTCCTGGTTATTTTAGGCAATTAGTCTCCTAGTTAGCAAAGGTGTTATAGTGTCAACTCTCCTGGTTTCGATCCGTGCCTGTTCCACTCAGCTTTCCTGACTTCTGCTCTCCTGACCTTGACTTGTTTATTGACCACTTTTACTTTGTCTGCTGCCTGTCCTGACCCTTGGCTTGCTTCATGGCTACAAAAGTATTCCACCTGTCGTGACCTCGGCTCTGTTCCACAACCATGTTTACATCTACACCTTGCGATATCATGTTATGGCAAACCTTGTGCAAGAATTCCACCTGTCCTGACTTCAGCTCTTTTCAAAACCATGTCTTTGTCTCTATGCTCAAGTAGTTCTGTCTCAGTCACATAACCAACACTATTTCTGGGGTAATGGTCAGAGGTCCCTGCAGTGAAGACCAGATTCTGATTTGTGGGTTTAAAGGTAGATAATGTTGTCTGCTCCACTGTCTAACTCCTCATTAAACTAACCACCTCCCATGAACATATTCTACTAAGGGAACGTCTGTATTTCTGTATTTGTTTTCTTGCACAAGCTCCTCTACAACTCAAAAAGCCCAATTCAAATTCCTCTCTCATAATTGTAAAGAGTCTCCAGCAGAATCTCTTGATTCGGTGCACTTTAGGAACTTTCTTCCATACCTTTCAGGAGTGCGCTGCTTGACCTGGCTTTTGGGAAGATGTCTGGTGGTTCAAATCTAAATCCCTGACCTTGTCTTATTCATCCTTACATATCTCTAGGCACCTCTATAGGCACCATGGAGGCGGTCAGAGTCAACATCCTTTGTGACTGGAAAACAAATTCTCTATTGAGTTGTCTGTGTAAGTATGTACTAAATATAGTGAACTTTGTTAGAGCACCCGGCCCTTTCACGATTGGGGTTTCCCTGTATGGAAATTAAACCTGTGACCCTGGAGTGCAGCATAAAGTCACATGACAAGTTTCCGGGGATAAATTTCAGTGGGAATCTACATTAGATTGGAAAAACCAGCGATCTGAGCGACTTCCAACGAGACCGGGTCAATGGTGCTAGACTAGCCAGGGCCAGGATTTTACTGACAACCTTGTGAGGTTTCCTCATGTAGTGTGGAGAGTATACAGAGAATGGTGTGATCGAAGAAAAACATCCAGTGAAAGTGAATCCTGTGGAGGAAAACAACTTCTCCCTGAAAGGGATCAGAAGAGGATGTCAAGAATCGTTCTGATGAACATGGGGTGCACAGTCAAGGAAAATACAGCCCAATACAATGCTGGTGCTCAAACTAATGCACAACTAATCATTCCTTAGCACGGGTGGGCTATAACAGCAGAGGACCAGTTTCAATGCCCATGCTGTCTAAAAGAAACAGACGAGACTCCACTGGGCAAAATTGGATTACTAAGCAGTAGAAAAACATCACCTGATCAGATGAATCCAGATTTCTGTTACACTGTGCTGATGGGAGAGTCAGAATTTTGGTGCAAGCAACATGAATAGATGACCCCTTCCTACCAGGTAGCAACAGTTCAGGCTGGTGGAGTTGGAGTAATGGTGTGGGGAATGTTTTCCTGACACACAATGGATGCCTCTCTTATGTGTGGATGGACATAATGACGAATTACTGAGATGCTGAAGGCCAAAGGTGGTCCAATGCCCTACTACCGGATGGCTTTCCAATGCCATACATGTGGTAGGTCTTGGAATAGATAAAATATTTACAATAACTTGATGCCTAGAGATGGCTTGAAATTGCTTTTAGTGGTTTCTTATATAAAGAATATAATTAAGTTTTGTCATTAAAACGAAATCCTGTTGCCAGATGGGCCATGCCTAAAATAACAAACGAGGATATACTCACCTCTCCTGGGGCATAGGTATGCAGATAAAAGCCGGTGCTGCCATTGGTGGTGACTTCCAAGTAGACAGCTCTGATTGTCTGCAGTGGTCACATGCTTCCTCCCAGCCGCGCCTGCCAGTGCTAGCTGTCAGCTGTGTCCTGGGGCCTCAGGAGAGGTGGGTATACTCTCCTTTGTTATTTTACGCAAGACCCAACTGGAGGACGGGGGTTTGTTTTTATTACAAAGCCCCTTTAACGCCAATGACCAAAATGTATGTAGTTGATTAACCAGTGGACAAAGAGATCTTAACAATTGTTTCAAAATACATATCATCTACTTGCAGTTGAAGTTTTCCAAATTGTCCATAAACCTCATGGTCTACAGAAGTTATCAGAAAAACTGCTCTACAACCAAAAGATGAGTTTTCTTACATATGTAGAATGTAAAAGTTTCCAAAAACACATCATGAAAAGATGAAATTGTCCATTGTTAGGCTACACATAATTACAGACCTTCTTCTAAACAAGACAGTTGATATCCCTTTAATTAGGGTCTTGTCTGGCGGTAGTCATTCTTACCTTCTGAGTTATGTTTGGAGCCTTTATTGGTCATGTCTGCGGCCATTCTTTCCATCCATAGATGGTGCTCAACACTCTTCTACTCTACATACGACTTTCCACAATTGATCAGTATGGTCTAATTTCATTCCGAATTCTCTCTTAGGATTCGGTCGTTTTATTTCATGATCTGCCAACATTCATCATCGGGTCTTATTATTCATTAAATGCGGGCGTTGCTGAATGAAGCCAACGTCTTTGTCAAGCTCACCACAGTCTTTATTTTGACTCTACATCGGCATCTCCCTCTTAAAAACTCAAGGATATGGAATCCATTGCTATCATTAGCTTAATGGGCTCTATGGATGAGGATGGAAACAGAGCGTGTATGGGCAAACTTTTCCATACTTTGTGGTAACCTGATCATGCTGTTTTGATTCTCTAAGGTTACCATATGCTGAGCCGTATGTTCGGTGTTTGCATTGCAGATGCCCAATGATAGGGCACACATCCGTCTGATGTTCCTTATAAAACCAGCCACCGACTCAGCTGCACTAACAATTGTTGATTTAGTGAAACTCTAAACTCTCTTATGACTATTGAAGGAGAAATCTTCTGTAGGGATCCAGACTTCTTGTGTATTAAATGGATATTAGACGAAATGTCTTGTGGAAACAGCAAGTGTGTTAGATCTGGAACGTATGTGGAGTTTGATCAATGCCACCGTTGAAAGAGAACTGACATGTAACCCTTGACTGGTGCTGCTGCAGATGACGGCTCTGCATTAAACACTCATTATATAATGAAATACCAAGGACGCTGCTGTGTGATAGAACTACTGTGCATAAAGAATCTGACACATTAAAGAGCCACCCCAGTCACTACTAATATTAACATCAATCCTTCATGAAATGCTCCTAAGTGAAGTGGTAAAGAAGTTTCCTATATTCGCCCCGTTGGGCCTCAACATGGGCTGTAGCCGTACAATTCTTTTTACCCTGAGAGTTGCATTGTCTAGTGCTCGTTGCTTCCCCTGTTGAGGAAGGCTGTGAATGAAATCCTCTATACCTCAACATTTCGAAAAGCTAGCTTTATTTTCCTGCAATCCTTTCCCATACAAAAGATGGGAAGTCTGACAAGAAGGAGTCTTCTCACTAGCCACTTGTGATTAAGGTTCTTTTAACATCAGTGTTGAAGGCTCCATCAGGAACCTCCATTGTCGATTCTGTCTTTTCCGTCAAAACCATGAACACCGGCAGAATCTGACGGACCCCACTATAAGTCAATCGGATAAGTTGGCGCGACTTGGTACACTATCCTACCAAAAGCAATTGGACACCTGAGTAAGAATCAGAAGTAGTATTTATTTATTTATGTTAATACTTAGTTGGGCTCCTTTGGTCCTAATGACATCAGATACTCTCCGTGGCATACTTTCAACTTCTTTCTGATACATTTCAGCTAGTATTTCCCTACAGTCATCACGTCTGGTGAGTTCTCTCAAAGATGATAGATGCTGTTCAAATTTCCTGAGCCCATGTTCCAGTTCATCCTAGAGATGTTCAGTAGGGTTTTGGTCGGGATTCTGTGCAAGCCTGTTCAATCGTGGAACATCTGTATCCTCAATCCAATGCTAAACCGCATTGGATTTGTGACAAGGTGCATTGTCTTGTTGGAAGTATGGCTGACCATTCCCAAAGTATTGTCACATTGTCAGCAGCATATTATTGTCTATAATGTCAGGGTACACATTTGTGTTCATGGTTCTTGTCACTACAAGCAATGGACCGAGACCATGCCATGTAAAACATCACTAGACCATAATGCGACCTTCGGCGTACTTAACTGTTGGCACAACACACTCTGGCAAAGGGTATTCCACGGGCATCCTCCACACCCAAGTATGTCCATCTGATTTGAAGATGGAGTAGTGTGATTCGTTACTCCATAGAACATTCTTCCATTGCTCAACTGTCCAATGCCGAATCTCCTTGCACCATTGTAGTTGGCCGATGCATTGTGCTTCATGATGGGCATCTTCTGTGCAGCAGCATAACCCATATATTCAATAGTGTGTGGTTCCCATCACAAACCATGGCTGACACCTCCAAGGTTCTGCATCTTATGTAGCATGGTTTACGACACGTGACATGCTCCATGATCCATGATCCATTCAACTGATTACGATGTCTAAATACTTTTAATAGGATGGTGTTTGTCATATGGCGGATCTGGCACTAGTCTTGGTTTCCTTTGTAAATGGAAAGTCTAAGAACAAAGCCTTAATGACAGCCTTGGTGGTTACAACTGGTAAATATTCTGGGCCTTGGTGGTCAATGATGGCATCACTTTATTCATTTCTATTAGACTCTGCCTCTTAATAGGGTTTTTTGCTTGTGACCAGGACCTGCTTTAGTGGCGTGTCATCTGTATGATCGCACAGAGCGCATCATATGTCACTGCTAGAGGAGGTACCACAGTAGCCTAAGTATATGGAACATGAACTCTTGATACTCAACCAGGTATCCAAACCTATGGAAAGGCAGCTGCACACGATACTAAAGGCCATATAGCCAAACTGTAGTCACTCAGTGCTTTTCCATTAAGCAGAATTTCCATGACAGATATGAATTCCCGAAGTATAAAGATACGACGTGTGACTGAATTGTGATGTAACCATCTTATGTTTGTTTTTTTGCTATTATTATGTCCCTTTATTTATTTATTAGGCTCCCGTCTGCGCCGCTCCTTGATGTTGCAAAAACTCTGCCATGAGACACAGGGAGACATTAAGTGCCCATAGAGTGTTGCAATAGGTTAATAGCTGTGGGAAATGGAAAAACATAAGCAATAGAGGGAATAATTGTACACAAAGCCAAAAACAACTCCGGAACGAAGTTCCAGATAATATGATAAAACAGTCACAAGGGTATGCTAAGGCTAGCCCTAAGGCTACACGGAGAGAGGAAGGCAGACAGGATGAAATCTCGTACTGTAGTTTCACTGTCATTGATTTCAATGGGTTCATTCGCATTTCTAGAGCGAGCAAAAAAGATAGGACCCTTTTTTTGTCTGCATTTGCACACTAAAGTTCCCCTTAGAAGGCTATGGCAGGTGCGCAAATGCACGCACAATGCGGATACAGATGTACAATTCCATTAAATGTCCATGGAACGCATGGATATTTCATGCGGATTTCAGCAGTGGATGCGCTGCAGGTCATCTTAAAAATCCGCGCTGGAAAAATCTGCAACCCCCCCTCCCTAATTGCTTCTAACCTTCAAATCTGCAGCAGATCCGCAAATGCATTTAAATGTATTTGCGCATGCACTGCGGATCCTAAGCTCCCATAGAGATGAATGGAGCCTGATCTGCGTGTGATCCGCGGTAAAATGGAGCATGCTGGGATTTATTATCCGCGCGAGGCATCTGCAAATCATTTAAAATGAAATCCGCAGGACCTAAATGAAGTGCGGATGCCCAATGCTTCTCTATGGGTGGCTAGAGCTGCGGATCTCCCACGTAGGAGACCTGCGCGGATTCAATAAATAAAATCCGCCCATGGACATTTGGCCTAAAGAGAGATCACATCTGGAATGTCTGCCGCGTGCAAATGAACATGCCCTGTGAGTGCAAAGAGTACAGTAAAATATACTGATACGCTGAAAAGCCTCGAAAATAGAATAAACACATTGCGCTGACACATGTGCAAAAACACATACTGAAGGAGCCCTAAGTTGCATTTTGCTGCCTGTAAGCATCAGCATTTCATTCATTGATTATTTGGGTGATGTATCTAAAATCTGGTCTATTACCTTCATCATTTAAGGTTTGGGAAAAGTTGAGACAAAATGTGTTAATTCAATAGGTTTTAGATGCCCTCCCATTCCAGTGCAGAAGCCAGTTTTCGCCGGTGCCAGAAGAAGCTGCTGCCCAGTAGGGATACACCCACGAACGTTATAGCTTCTTCCGGGGTCGGAGTGGCTAAAATCAGGTCTCCTGCACTGGAACGAGTGAAGGGGCCTCTAACTGGTCACTATTGCCTATTTGTCTACTTCAGTATATTCCCTACCCAGATTTTCTTTGACTCTCGGAAAAACCCTTTAACCCTTTATTGTAGAATAATTGAGATATCATGATATAGTGACACCGTGTAAATTAGACCAGACAGTCTAGAAATGCACTAAAGTTTTCACAGTGGCTGCAGCTGGAAGATAAATTTGGTAAGTCTTTATGCTTCTAGTCCAAGGGTCCTCTTATACAAGCCGATTCTCAGCTCAGCGTAACGAGCATCAATCACCAAGTGTGTCGATCAGCGGACATTCGCTTCTCTTTTCATATAAGACGAGAATTGCTGCCATGGGGATGAACGATTGTTAATACAACCACACGCCTTGATAGGCCGGGCTGTACATCTCTCACAAAGGAGAGGTGTTCAGCCGATCAACGAGCATTTCTGTGCTTGCTGAAAATCAACGATCAGATGCCAAACCAGCGTTATCTCTTTAGTTAACTGATCATACAGTCTGACAATCGTTGGACGAACATCCATGGCCGAAAACTGGGCCATGTAAAAGGTTTAGTTGGCTTAGTTTGTGCTAAAATTGGCACAAGCTATCACATTTTGGCCAGGCCTGTTTTCCACAAAACCATGCCCTCTTCCCCAAACATTATGTCTACTTTCAAGGAAGGCATTGATAATGTCTAAAACAGATAATAATTGTGTTCCAAGGCATTGAAGTCACTTTTTAGGAGCAAATTAACCCTTTCCAATCCTGGTTTTCCTAAGGGCTTACTCTTTTTCTGCTGTTATACAACAACGCTATCTGCTGGGTAAAGCCAGTACTGCATGAGGTGACACCTTGGATAGGCTCCGACAGCAGAGAGGCTGGCAATATACAGTAAGAGAACCCCAACATCGGAGCTGTACAGCCTTAAATCATAATGTCTTCAGACGTCAGACAGTGGATTGGAAAGGGTTAAGCCAGAATTCTGGTGTTATTAGCTTAGTAAGTCTGCACTATTTCTCTCACATTTGGAGGAAGGATCTTTTATGTTTTTCTCAACTTCTTTGTAATTGTACAATTGTGTCTTATGATATATCAACAACTTCGTTGCCTTTGGTAGTAGAAGACTTTTTTTAGATACCTATTGCCTCGATCCACACTATGGGTCTTATTTACTTAGACCAGCTTTTCAATACACTCGTCAAAAAGTGGCCTTATTGTGTAGGATCTGGGGTCCACCAGTGGTTACTCCAACTCTGAAACCACCCTTGTGGTAGTGCTATTGTTGTGGCATGTCACTGTGGCATAAGGCAGTGATTTAGATATTGGCCACAGTGGGCTACGAAGCCCCTATGTGACGAGGTTGTATCCCATTGTATGGCACATGTTATTTCACAACTAGAATAATAATGTAGACCAACTTGTACATATAGAGGCTTCAGTATATAATCACAGTACATAAAACACGGTAATTCAAAAAGAATGGTGCAAAAGTGAAGCTGATTTCTGCATACATGAATTTACATGTTAGAGCCAGAATGCCATGAAAAGACGGAAGGACTCGCGTTTTTAATTCATCTTACGGATGTTTGATGTGGGTGCCGTTGGTGGCACAGCAGATTTCAAGTCCTTACTCCAGATCTGCCAAGATACATCCTGGCATATCCTCTCTTATCGACTCCACTGCAGTGGAGATGTGTTTTTTTAGGTCTTCTAGTGTTACCAACGGCACCCACATCACAATTCCACCGTCTTTGGGTGGGTCTTCTTTTTACAGTGTACAAACTGCTGTAATGACAGATCAGTATGGGTCGGTATGATTACTATGATACCACATTTATTTTTTTGCTGTACTAACTGTAGAAAACAGAATAGATTTAGAAAATGTAATTACTTTCTGCTGCCATTTTCTGGCCACCATAACTTTAGTTTTTTGTTGACATAGCTGTGCGAAGGTTTGTTTTCTTTGCAGGACATCCTGTACATTCTATTGGTAGCATCTTGAAGTACATATGATTTTTTGATTTTTATTACATTTTTTCTTGGAGGAGTGACCAAAAATGCGTAGTTCTGTCTTTTTTTAGTTCTGATGACATTCACCGTGTGGTACAAATATACTGTTACTTGGATAGAGAACAATTTTACGGATGCAGCAAAACCCAATATGTTTTCATTTTATATATATCTATATATATAAAGACAAAAGCCCTCACTGACTGACTGACTCACTCACTGACTGACTCACTGACTGACTCACTGACTCGCCACTAATTCTCCAACTTCCCAATGTCGCATTGATTATGTCATAAATAGGAAAAGCTAATGGGTCCCAACTCGATTGTTTAATTCTAGCACAAAAGAATTAGCATCCAAATTTTACGTACGTAATCTAATTCTCTCACTTCCCGATGTCAAAGAAACTTGAAATTTGATACGAACATTGAATATGCCATAAATAGAAAAAGCTAATGGATCCCAACTCGATTATTCAATTCTAAGTGCTAAAGAATTAGCGTCCAAATTTTATGTACGAAATCTAATTCCCTCACTTCCCGATGTCATAGAAACTTGAAATTTGGCACGAGCATTGATTATATCATAAACAGGAAAAACTAATGGGCCCCAACTCGATTGGTCAATTCTAAGCGCAAAAGATTTAGCGTCCAAATTTTACGTCCAGAATCTAATTCTCTCACTTCCCGATGCAACAAATAATTACACAAATTTTTACCGCACGAATGTGAAATTTGCCATGGCCATTCTTTGCGTACTAAATATTGGAAATTTAAAGGGTTGGAACTTGATTATTCAATCCTATGCATAAAAGTAAGTGACCCCCTATGTAATGTAACTAATAACACACATCTGTACTGCACAAACTTGAAATTTGGCATGACCATTCCTATGTTATGTAACTAATAACATATCTGTACCCCGCAATATTTGAGACAGTTATCTTCTCAGCAAAACAGAACGTATTTATCTAAAGTAACCACAACTTCATAAGATTTTCCGTGTGAACACCAGATAAACACCCATACCAGAATAACTCGGGCGAAGCCGGGTATATCAGCTAGTACAGTATATACAGTATAAAAGGTGTTTTTTTACTTTCACTTCCTTTTACTTTAATAATTAATGAAAGGTAATTTTTACTCATTTCTACATTTTTTTAGTCCCCACAGGGATCTTTAACTTCCAATCATTTGATCACTCATGCAGTATAATATAATACCAGAGTATTATGTTGTACCATGATATGACAGACATTCTACCAAGCCATGCCACATGGCATTATAGGCAATCAGCTATGGCAGCACTAGGGAACTTCAGAAGGCCCAGGTTGCTATAGAAAGCCAACAGCACCATGAGATCACATCACGGGAGGTGGGGCCGTTTGGGGCCACCGAACTTTGATCGGGTATTTAAATGACAGTGTCAGAACTGAAAGCAGCATTTAAATGTGTAGTGACCCAGAGTAGGGTCCCTCCATCATGTGTAAGTCTGTTTGTCTTTAAGTAAGTTTGTTTGTCTCCCTGTCCTATGAGTGTGTTGTGATTGGTAGTTTGGGAATAGGAGGGGGAGTTGTGAGTAAGAGAGATGGAGAAGAAGTGTGTTGTTAGTAGTCGGAGGAGGAGTTGCATGCAGGAGAGGCGGGCTGGTGCTCCGACTGGGGCTAAGCCGGGGTTATGTCTCTGCTGCTAGAAGGTTTGTCTCCTCTGGGGATAAAAGCACAGAAGATGCTGCTTAAGAGTTGGTATGGGAATGCAAATGCCGCATGCGACTCCACTGAACTGCATCTAGAGGTGAAGTGCAGAAGCCCGTTACAGCTAACAGCTAAAGTAAGAGTAAATTGAAAGGCCGTGTAACACAAGAAAGTGTCCTTCAGATAACAGTGACTGAGGACAAGTAATTTGTCTATGTTGGAAAATCAAAGTAGGATCGTGAGTAAAAGGAAACCATTTGTTCCCGGTTTTGAAAAGTACTTTTTGTTTGTGGATTCATTTATTCATCACAAGTGACTTATTGCTTATCTTGGGACACTGGCGTCACGACGATAATCTATGACTGATCTGTGGTAATCAAGACTGCTGAAATCTTCTCTCCCTTGCAAGTGGCTCAGCTGGGCTATACTTCAGCGTTTGGGAAAGGAGACAATAGAGCCATTATCAACCGCCACCATCTTGTACCCTGCTGACTCCTCGGCTGAAGGCTTGGTTCTCAGTCACTGCAAATGGTTAATAGTCGCGAACAGCATTCCCGCTGATCACGGCTGCTGCCAGCAGGTGTCAGAAACAGCCGGCACACACATTGTATGGAGCGGGATCGGCTCCTGATCCCTCCCCATACCAACCCTGAATGGACAAGATGTAACTGTACATCCTGTGTGATTAAGGGGTCAAAGAGGTTTTCCACTTTGAACAATATCTACTTGTTATGGGCCAATTACATGGGACAATTATTGCTCAAAATTTGTTCAAATTAAGAAATTTGAGTAATAATCGTGCAAAGTAAATGCACAGAAATTGCTCACTTTTCATTCACAGGTTTCTATCGCTGACCTTTAGTCAGCTTAAAAACCATCGCTGGATTGCGGGCTTCTCGTTCCGTGTAAATGCTCCTCGCTTCACATAGCAGGTGAAGTGCTGAGTGAGAGGCCAGGGAGAAGCCTGTCAGTAAAAATGCTCTGCATGAGTGCAGGCAACCTTAGCGGTGATGTCAGTGCTTGTGCAGTTGTTTACCCAACTGTCGTCCCGTGTAAAAGGACCATAAGAAGGGTCCCTTGATAATAAGCTGCTCACAAAGTGCCCCCTGCTGAGAAACTAATAATCAGCTGCAATCTGTAAAGAAACCCAGCAGTAAGTGTTCAGTTTACCTGCAGCACCACCATAGGAGAGATGAAGCATTACATGGTACCCATTCACATCAACGGGATGTCCATGTAATGCAGGACAACAAGAGATGCTCTTTGTAACCACCCTACCTCTCTGAAATGAGGACCCTGAAAAAGAAGACCTCCCCTTTAATAAGTATTAATACTCCACTAGCGTGGATATTCTAATGAAGGCAACCCTTTTAAGCAAGTTATATCTCTGGTGCTGTCACTGTTATGGGGAACCATATCTATCACAATGGGGGACCTATGGCTAGCAGATAAGCATATTGGCTGAAATTACTAGAAACTCTTCTGCTGACATACTGTGGCTGGCAAAAATGAAGAAACCACTGCAACCTCTGTGGAAACACAGTGCCTATAGGTTAGGTGGTAAAAGTCTGATCAGTTGGGGTCTCACCACTGAGACCCCCACTAATCCCAAGAACAAGGGTCCTGTGTCCCCCTTTCCTGTTCATTGTGGGCTCATTGTACCCCCCACGGTGAGGAAATTGGAGGGAGCGGCGGTTGAGCATGCACGGTGCTACTCCATTTATTTCAACAGATCTGATGGAAATAGCCAAGTCCAAATACCTGGCTATCTCCAGCAGTCCCATTGAAGATGTACCGCCACCGCACATGCTTGACCACCGCTCTATTTAATCTCCGCCTCACTTTGAGTACAGAGGACCACTGTTGTCTGGATTGATAGGGGTCTCAGCATTGAGACCCCAACTGTTCAGACTTTTATCACCTATCCAATAGATAGATGACAAAAGTAAATTTTGGGACTACCCCCTTAAGTGGGCAATGTGGCTGTCCCTGTTATGTCATGACGGAGGAATACATGGTGTAATATCATGGCATAAACTACTTGTACCACGCTTTGATATATGTTGGTATCGATGGTTATAAATAACCATGTGATGTCCTGTTCAATGATATCATTTTTCTAGCGCAGAATACATATAAACAATGAGTTTTCCATCCTCGTGGTTTGGGTTGTCATCTACAATTTTAGGGGCTGAGAACAAAAGGAGATATAAATGTAGGTTCCATTAACATCCCGAGCCACCCAGCACATCAGCACGGACATGACGTCCTAGGCTGTACACGCCAGGCTGTGTTGTGGTGTCTCCGCAGGATGATGACGGCTCTTCAACCGCACACTCAACTTTGACTTTTTGTATTCTCAGAAAGTTGCACACATCAAAAACCTGTGTGAGGACGAGAGCGGGCGGAACGCATTGTTTTTGTTTGGCCCGAAAAAAAATCAAAGAATAGCAGCGTTGGCTCCTCAGGACGCCGCTCGGATAAAGCAAACAATGACAGTGATGCTTTAGATGTTTTCTTGTTTTCAGGGCTGGGGGTGGATTACAGTATATAAGAAGTAATATAAGACATCTTATAAAGCTGGTTCCAATCTGTAGTGTAGGTGACTAATGTGCTTGGACTATATGCAAACAAAGTTTTTATCCTTCTAGGCTTTAATCACATATGAAGTTTTTTGAGCCAAAGCCCAAGGTGGCCCCAACAGGAAGCAAAAGTGTAAGGCAACTTTCAGTGCATTTTAACTCCATAGTTGGTCCTTGTTTTGCGCAGTGTGATACGTAAGTAATGTAAATATATATATCTATTCACATGGCCATGTTTTTCACAGCCAATTTATTTTAATACCACATAACCTAATTTTGTCCATTTTTGCCTCCATATTAGCATTTATTAGTATTATTTTGTATTGGCGAAACAAATATGGATCGGTATTCGCACAGTAGAAAACAAAAATAATGACAGCAAGCAGGTAGGCAAAAGCAGATCGAAAACTAATGAAATATTGGTGACACACGGCGTAACGTCATCTATTACACAACCGTATTATGGATCCATATTACGGACGTGTTACAATATGCTCGTGTGAAAGTAGCCTAAGTCCTTCCTTTCTATTTCCCATTCCTTCTCATTGTGTAATACCAGCCTAATGGAGACATTGCCAGCAGTGGACTAAGAATACATGTACCATATGCCAACTGCATGAACTGCAACTAGCATGCCAAGTATGCCAACTACAAAGGAGGACAAGAGGGGTAATCACTTGATGTCCTTCATCACCCAACTACCTCCTGTAATTACATGTTGCAAGACAATATAAAACAATGTAAAGACAAGAAGGCATGTTTACTTAGCCTAGCGTTTCATACACCAATGTAAGTAAACTATGCGCCAAGTGTGACAAGTGTATTAGAGGGGGTTTCCAGGCATTTACTACTGATAACCTCCGGGTAAGTCATCAATAGGTGATCAGCGGGGTCAACTATTTGGGATCCCTCTCGATCAGCTGACCCTCTGGCCCCTGTCATTGCAGTTGAACTTGACGTCCACATCAGTATTCAGAGCCAGAAGTGTAATAGGAAGGCATTGTTCCCATTGAAATCAGTGGGAGCGATGCCTTCCATTACACTTTAGGTAAATTATAGCTAAAACCTACACCACCTTGTAGCTGGCATATGTTTCAGCTTGGTGCAAGGAGTTCCCCTAGATGCAACAAATGTAATAAGAGGCTTGCGCCCTTTGAAATATTTAGTCCACTTAGAAACACCCAAAGTTTATAAGAATGAAATGCCAGTCTATGTAAATATATGCCATTGTGTGAACAAAGCCTTAACTGGTAAAATTAAGATAAATCCACCACTTTTCATGGCCAGGGAAGAGTGGCCTCCACGACCTATATAATAAATGATCTTACGCACTGGAAAGTTACTATAGGAAAAGGTCTTACATATTCAACATGACTGAAGGGAGGAACTTCCTCTCTCTAATACTCCTACACGGAGCGCTGCTTTGGGGTGAAGGTGAGTATAATTATGGAAAAACATGAAATTAGGAAGGATAATCATAATAACTAGGAGAAGTCTACGACCAGCTGTGTTATTCTACTATTCACTATTCATTGGTAAATGTGTTAAATCCCTCTGTAGCGGATAACAGAGGAAATGGAGACGTGTTCTGTCTGGAAAGAAATCTCTGATGTATCAATATTCAACCTAGAATACAATCTGCCTTCATTAAAGGGCAAGTGTCATTCTGAGCGTGGCATGTGTTACACCTTCTGTGGAAGGAGTCAGCAACTTCTGCAGCTCTTGATAGACTACAAGTGACAGCATGGCCCTGAATAGGGTAATTTTATTGCTCATGACATTTTGCAAAGAATGGCATGCACCTGGAAATAGACAAATATATATGATAGATAGGAAGACAGATAGGTAGATAGAGAGATAAGAGATAGATAGATAAATAGACAGATAACTAGATAGATGTGAGATAGATGTGAGATAGATAGATAGATAACTAGATAGATAGATATAGACAGATAGAGAGACAGATAGGTGTGAGATAGATAGATATCTAGATAGATGTGAGATAGATAGATAGATAGATAGATAGATAGATAGATAGATAGATAGATATGAGATAGATAGCTATGAGATAGATAAGTAGATAGATATGAGATAGATGGATAGATAGATATGAGATGGATGGATAGATAGATAACTAGATGGATAAGAGATAGATATATAACTAGATAGATGTGAGATAAATAGATAGATATGAGACATATAGATAGATAGATAGATAGATAGATAGATAGATAGATAGATAGATAGATAGATATGAGATAGATAACTAGATAGATGTGAGATAGATATATAACTAGCTACTTGTAAGATAGATAGATAGACAGATGTGAGATAGATGGATAGATAACTAGGCGGATAAGAGATAGATATATAACTAGATAGATGTGAGATAGATAGATAGATAGATAGATAGATAGATAACTAGATAGATGTGAGATACCTAACTAGATAGATGTGGGATAGATAGATAGATAGATAGATAGATAGATAGATAGATAGATAGATATGAGATAGATAGATAGATAGAGATGGGATAGATAGATAGATAGATATGAGATAGATAGCTATGAGATAGATAGCTATGAGATAGATAAGTAGATAGATGTGAGATAGATGGATAGATAGCTAGATAGATGACTAGATAGATATATAACTAGCTAGATGTGAGATAGATAGATAGATAAATAGATGTGAGATAGATGGATAGATAGATAGATAGATAGATAGATAGATAGATAGATAGATAGATAGATAGATATGAGATAGATAGCTATGAGATAGATAAGTAGATAGATGTGAGATAGATGGATAGATAGCTAGATAGATGACTAGATAGATATGAGATAGATATATAACTAGCTAGATGTGAGATAGATAGATAGATAGATAGATAGATAAATGTGAGATAGATGGATAGATAGATAACTAGATAGATGTGAGATAGATAGATAGATAGATAGATAGATAGATAGATAGATAGTGAGATACCTAACTAGATAGATGTGGGATAGATAGATAGATGTGAGATAGATAGATATGAGATAGATAGATAGATAGATAGATAGATGTGAGATAGATGGATAGATAGATAACGAGATAGATATATAACTATATAGATAGATATATAGATATGAGATAGATAGATAACTAGATAGATGTGAGATAAATAGATAGATAGATATGAGATAGATAACTAGATAGATGTGAGATAGATGGATAGATAGATAGATAGATAACTAGATAGATATGAAATAGATATATAACTAGCTACATGTGAGATAGATAGATAGATAGATAGATAGATAGATAGATAGATAGATAGATAGATAGATGTGAGATAGATGGATAGATACATAACTGGGCGGATAAGAGATAAATAACTAGATAGATATGAGATAGATAGATAGATAGATAGATAGATAGATAGATGTGAGATACCTAACTAGATAGATGTGGGATAGAAACACCATTGGGATATCCTGAATAATGACATCACCACCGAATACCCTTAAAATGAAATGCATCTTTCATATTGTTCCCTTTATGGATCATATACTGAAGTATGGTTGCACTTAAGGTTTGGTAAACTAATTTCCATCCAAGCATTTTTTATTGCTGCAGTCATGTATCATGAAATCAACGATATTGATGAACTTATGGAATCATCACGCTATATAGAGTAACTGCGACATATGTGTAAGGGAATACCTATGTTGATAACTTGGATGCCCTATTGGATGAATGGATGTGATGTGACATGGATTCCTAATCATATTCCTAAGTAGCCTGATTTAGCCTCAGTATTCAGAGCCAGAAGTGTAATAGGAAGGCATTGTTCCCATTGAAATCAGTGGGAGCGATGCCTTCCATTACACTTTAGGTAAATTATAGCTAAAACCTACACCACCTTGTAGCTGGCATATGTTTCAGCTTGGTGCAAGGAGTTCCCCTAGATGCAACAAATGTAATAAGAGGCTTGCGCCCTTTGAAATATTTAGTCCACTTAGAAACACCCAAAGTTTATAAGAATGAAATGCCAGTCTATGTAAATATATGCCATTGTGTGAACAAAGCCTTAACTGGTAAAATTAAGATAAATCCACCACTTTTCATGGCCAGGGAAGAGTCATGTTCTCCACGACCTATATAATAAATGATCTTACGCACTGGAAAGTTACTATAGGAAAAGGTCTTACATATTCAACATGACTGAAGGGAGGAACTTCCCCTCTCTAATACTCCTACACGGGGCGCTGCTTTGGGGTGAAGGTGAGTATAATTATGGATGAATGGATGTGATGTGACATGGATTCCTAATCATATTCCTAAGTAGCCTGAACCGCAGCCTGATCTACACTTAAAGGGGTTGTCCCGAGGCAGCAAGTGGGTCTATACACTTCTGTATGGCCATAATAATGCACTTTGTAATATACATTGTGCATTAATTATGAGCCATACAGAAGTTATAAAAAGTTTTTTACTTACCTGCTCCGTTGCTAGCGTCCTCGTCTCCATGGTGCCGACTAATTTTTGGCCTCCGATGGCCAAATTAGCCGCGCTTGCGCAGTCCGGGTCTTCAGCAGTCTTCTATGGAGCCGCTCGTGCCAGAGAGCGGCTCCGTGTAGCTCCGCCCCGTCACGTGCCGATTCCAGCCAATCAGGAGGCTGGAATCGGCAGTGGACCGCACAGAAGAGCTGCGGTCCACGAAGACAGAGGATCCCGGCGGCCATCTTCAGCGGTAAGTATTGAAGTCACCGGAGCGCGGGGATTAAGGTAAGCGCTCCGGTAAACTTTCTTTACTTCCCTGCATCGGGGTTGTCTCGCGCCGAACGGGGGGGGGGGGGGGGGGGTGAAAAAAAAAAACCCCGTTTCGGCGCGGGACAACCCCTTTAAGGATTGTGACATTCATTTTATCCATTGATGCAATGTTGGATGACAGTAGTAGTTATGAATTGGGATTTTGAAAAAAATCAAGATATCCAGCTTAGTCCTTTGCACTTTAAGATCTTGTATTTTTGTAATCATATGATCGTGCATTATGAAGGATACATTTAGAGCACACGTCATACACAAGGCCGTAGGCCAAACCTGGCTGCCAGCTGTCCTGTGCGCAACGCAGACAATAATAGGGCAGGTTACCAATCACAGACTGAACCGCCGCTGGACCGGACCTGCAGGTTGCATGAGTGGAATGCCTGTAGGGATGCTGCCCAGCCAGAGGCCAGTAGGGAGGTCGCTATTATTACTATGGGGGTCACTAATTACCCGTGGGGCCAATTTATGGAGACACTTTTACTACTGGAGTCAATATGGGGTACACAATTGCCACTGAGCATAATGCATGAAAAAATACAGTCATGTGAACGAACCCATTGAAATCAATGGGTTCTATTCACTGCGTATTGCACTCATAATACGCTGCACAAATACTCTTATGTGAACAATCCCTTACTGTGCAGCCTTACATTTACAATCGGCCCTTTGAAGGCAACCATACAGTAGGTCTGATGTAGTTCTGGGTGAAAATGAGTTTGACACCCCTGGTTTAGAGGGAAAATGTCACCATGATCTTGCAGCCCTCTCTGAGATCACCATAAGGCAGTGCCTGTAACGCTGATTAAAGTGATGATTCTACTGTGTAGATCTGTGCAGTAGTTTTGTAGAAACTTGCATTTTATTAGCAGCACTCAGACACAGAACTAGTCTTTCATATTTATGAGCTACAGACTATCCACACCCACCCCGCTCTACAAGCAATGATTGGCTGCTGTTACTATGCACAGTAGTAGGCAGTCAATCAATCAGTGACTGGAGGGCAGGGATGGGTGGAGCTGCCTGCAACTCATGAATATCCAGGACTACTTCAAGTAGTCCTCTCCATTTGTACTGCTACTGATAAAATGTAAGTTTCCCCCAAACTACTGCACAGATCCACACAGCAGACACATCACTGCAATCAGTGTGGTACAAAAAGATGCACATTAAACAGTCTCTTCTGTGGTGATGTCATTATTCAGGATATCCCAATAGTGGCTTTTTGAGTAATAAAATGCATTTTATTTAGGTCCAAGTGCCTGTGAATACTTTCTTGTGTTTTTTTGGCAATGTCTGAGTATTACTTGAAGAATGGCGCCATAACATCATATCCCTTCTTTTTTTCTAATTATTATTGGATTTCTCTGCTCAGTCGTCTGTTTCTACTCTTGGTGCAATTAGAAAGCATCATGCAGTTCTTTTGGATGTCAATAATTAGTTGTCTTTCCCCAATCTTCTGGATCCAGTTTTTTTGAACATTCCAAATCATCATGTAGTTCTGTGTTGAAAATGTGTGCCAGATTATCTGAAATTCTAGATTATTCTATACTGGATATCTATTTCAGATTTTTGTTTTGCTTATATATTCCGCAGTGCTGGACATATTGTGAGCCCTCATCGGTTTACAATCTTAATTCCCTATTGCAGTTTATCCTATCAGTGGGGAATATTTCTTTAATCTAGTATGTCAGATTTCTGGCAATTTTCGTAAAGTGCGTGGAACTTGTCAAAAGTAGAGTGTAGTCTTGTGAGCTCATCAGATTTACTATAATTTACGTCAGAAGGTAGAAATCATAACTGAAACCTATGCAAACTCATAGCTGGCGTGGAGTTCAATCTGGTGCAGAAGATCAGATGCTGGCACAAACTTTACTTAAGCCAGCGCTTGGAATGCCAGTATATTTTTGAAGTAGGGGAGGAAAATCATGCATACATAGGGAAAACATACAAACTCCCTGAAGATGTTGTCCTTGGTCAGATTGGAACCCGGAATCCTTCTATCTCATATCTATCTATCTATCTATCTATCTATCTATCTATCTATCTATCTATCTCTCTCTCTATCTATCTCTTACATTTATGTATCTCATATCTATCTATCATATATCTATCTTTATTTTATATCTATTTCTTATATTTATTTATCTCCTATCTATTTATTTATCTATCTATCTATCTCTCTCATATCCTTCTATCTCATATCTATCTATCTATCGATCTCATATCTATCTATCGATCTCATATCTATCTATCTATTTATCTCATGTCTATCTATCTATCTATCACATAACCATCTATCTCATATCTATTTCATATCTATCTATCTATCTATCTATCTCACATCTATCTATCTATCTCACATCTATCTATCTATCTATCTATCTATCTCACATCTATCTATCTATCTCACATCTATCTATCTATCTATCTCACATCTATCTATCTATCTATCTCATATCTATCTATCGATCTCATATCTATCTATCTATTTATCTCATGTCTATCTATCTATCTATCACATAACCATCTATCTCATATCTATTTCATATCTATCTATCTATCTATCTATCTCATATCTATCTATCTATCTCACATCTATCTATCTATCTCACATCTATCTATCTATCTATCTATCTATCTATCTATCTCACATCTATCTATCTATCTCACATCTATCTATCTATCTATCTATCTATCTATCTATCTATCTCACATCTATCTATCTATCTATCTCATATCTATCTATCGATCTCATATCTATCTATCTATTTATCTCATATCTATCTATCTATCACATAACCATCTATCTCATATCTATTTCATATCCATCTCATATCTATCTATCTCATATCTATCTATGTATCTATGTATCTATCTATCTAATATCTATCTATCTATCTCACATCTATCTATCTATCTATCTATCTATCTCATATCTATCTATCTATATAAAACTGTATTTCAGACATAAAAGATTTCTCAAAGTTTCTTCCGCATTCAAAGTCCAGACAGCAAATTTTATCAAAAAGAAATTTATTGGAAATAAAATTCAAACATCCACTTATAATAATAACAATAATAATAATCAGGTGCAGCGCAACAAAATATCATTTACAGACGCCAAAAAAAATAATATTAAAGAAAAAAAGTCCCTTTTCATATGATAGTAAACGTTTCCAGAGATGCAAAGCAGACACATGAAAAATACAACATAAAACATGTGCAGGTAAAGCAAATATAACTTGCCGAATGGAACAGAAGCTTCTATGTACAAGACAATGCAAGTATTCTGGTTTCAGGAAATATTGGGAAATTAGGATTGAATGTCACCGTAGTAACTAAGCGAATTTAATTAAAAATAATGTTTTTCAAAAATTCCATCATCGTATTTTTGGCCGATATGTGCTATTTTATACAAAAATAAGTACAAAAGATAAAAAAAAAACACAGACCTTTGTAAACATGAAATATCCAAATATTTCAAACTTCAGCATAGATAAAAATTTGTACCGATCGTACCGTGTACTAGATAAAACATAACATCAAACATAGGCACCGAGTGACTGCTTGGTTTAGGAGTTTCCATGGGTTCTACCAACCTTTTTGGAATGTAAAATTGACACTTATCTGAGTATTTTTGGCTTCCTGAGAACAGACACAGTAAAATGATCGCTACAAACAGACACAGAGTTTCTGTATTAAAGATGATTTTAACAAGGAGTTGAGTTACAAAAAAGTATGGAAAAAAATTCTTAAAGGAACTCTCAAGGTGAAATTGATACTGTGGTATGCCTAGGAGCTTTTAGGGGTGCAATATGGCACAAGAGTTCTCTCTTTGGTGCTCTTTGATTCTCTTCCTCTTGTGCCCCCCTAGACATAGCTGCATTGCTGCTTTTAACAGGGTTTTCTGCTTTGGACAATCCCTACTTATTAGAATGGTCCCTTGACAATATGCTCATCACCAAATGTCTCCCTGCTGAAAACTCCAGCTGTAGTCGCTGGAAAGTTACCTGGCAGTAAGTGTTCCATTTCCCTGCAGTGCCACCACAGGCAAAATGAAGCATTACACCGAGCCTATTCATATCAATGGGTTGTCTGTGCAATAGCGAGAAACAATCTTTATAGCCGCTCTTTACTTTGGCCAAGAGATGAGTATTTTGAACAGAGGACTTATTTATTACCTCAAAATTCCCTTATAGGGTTCGATAAACTGGGTGATTCCTTTAAGCTGAAAGTATCATGACATCAATGCATAGAAACAAGGACCATCTCAGTCCCCAGCACTTAGACCGGTTGTACCGGAATTAACTTTTATTATTATTGTGAATTTGATAGGATTCCTTGGATGTTGGCCATTAAATGAGGCAAAGTTTATCTAAAAAATTGCGAATTTCACTAGAAATGTGGGAATGTTATGATCAGTTGATGGCTTTTAGGTAGATCCAGGTGGAATGTAGGTTGTTCCTGATATATCTTAATTGTGCTTTAATAAGTGCTACAGAAAAACCAATTCAACAAAATGTAAATAATGACTATAAATACCCACATGAAAGACTTATTTGCTTTTCAAGCAGGATATATAAGGCAGGGTCTATTTATTCAAAGTGCATACGGCTTAAGCTGGCCACAGATCTAAAACAGCAGTGAATCAAATAGTCATTGGCCAACTAATCCCCCCAATAAAGGTGCCAATACACCTTTCATAGCTGTGAGCCGAATACTCATTTGACCGATAGCTATATCTATTGAGTCCCCCAAACACGTGAACCCTCAGTTCGGCCGAGCATTCATGTGTTTTCCATGGAGTGACTGGAGAAATATGCTGCCACACAGCTCTGGTGGTGGTTTAACTCCAGGCTGATCAAAAGGATGGGTCCGTTTTCTTGTGTTTTTATTAACCGTGGGGAAAACAAGTGGCTATCAGACAACGCTGCTACCATTTACCTCAGGGCGAGCAACAAGATTGACTAAGATGAAATTCAATATCTACAATTTTTATCTTAAGGCAGGCGAACACGCTGGATAAATGTCATCCGAACCCACTAATTTCGAGTAACCAAAACCTGGGATAGCAAAAGAAACTGAAAATGGGCCAAGGTTTGATTAAACTTTGTATAAGCTGTGACCCATAAAACAAAACAGTATCTTTGGCTGCTAAAGCTGCTTACACAAAGCTCAACTTTTGTGGCCACTTGATCATTGGTCAATGAAGAGGATGAGCCCTTCCAACAATCATGGAGGTCATTACGACCACTCAAAAGATCTGTGAAGCATTTAGACAATGCTTGGAAAATTCATGGAGGGATCTGGCTGTCTATGGCCAACGCTGGAACAACCTTGGAGCAACATTAGAGCAGAGCAGGACTGAGCAATACACTATACGTGTTCCCACCAAAAGTGTTTTTGGAAGACACTGCCAGTGGAAAAAATTTGAGAACTCTTGCCCTAAAGCCAACTTGAAATCTGCTGTTGTGGTTTAGCAATTCCTTATTATGAATGTAGGAAACCAAAAATGATTATCGTTATTGAAAATTGGGCTAGTTATGGCTATAAGGGTCATTAATTGTTAAAGTTTGAAATCATTTTGGGCCAAGTGCAAGAAATAAACAAAAACTCTTAAAACAAATATTAGGCAGAGCCGGCTCTACCATAGAGGAGACACCACCACAAACAAGGCATTGATGTCATTAAGGCACACGTAACACGGCATATTATCACTGTGAGGGTTGTTTCATGTTGACACTTACACAATTATCAGGTCTTGGCTCGGATTGGAAACCCCTAAAGAGGGGGTGCCCATGGCAGCTGCCCACTTATAGACAATATCGTTGGTACTATAGAACAAGAGGCACAATCTTCTAGGATACATTGGGGAAGGGTTATAAAATCAAGTGCAAATCTAACCAATGGTGTTTCCCATATTGGGCACTTACACCGGGACATGGCTATGGTCCATTTTTCTTTTACACAAATTTTTTGATAATCCTCCCATGTTGTATTTCTATTGACGTAACACTCAAAGAAAGAGAACATTATGAGATTTTGAGGCATCAGTGCTAATATGTGAAATAACATTAAGTGCATGCACCTTTTATACAGACCTGCCCGATCATCTTAACGTTTTAAGAAAATAACAAATTTTGGAACTGAGAAGTGCAAGACAGAAATCATAGCAAAGGTCGCAGTGCATTTTTTTAAGTGACCGTGATATAATTTAGATACAAAATATAGTGCCCATAGCTTTAAAGTTGCTTTAAAGCTTTTTAGCTAATTCATTTGCTCATTGCTACATCATCATTTCAGTATATACCTGTAGCTAAAAAAGTTTTAAATGTACTTTGTCATTTTATGACGCATTACAAGCACATTGGAAGGATACCCCTGGTATATTACATTTCAGAACAGAACTCCATAGGTTCAATAGAAAGAGGCACGGATTAAAAAAGGCACAAAATCATACCAGATTCATTCATAAATACCTGATGTCTACATACAATGGAAGCGGGCATCTGATGAGTAGAACCGCTAGGCTTGGACTGCATGCTATCAATCATGGTCCAATTGTGAAAATGTTGGCAAAGTGATGGAGCAACTTGCCCATTACTGGCTGCTCAGACTTTAATTTGGATCAATAGGACACTGTCACACTCTCCGATGTATCCAATGCAATGCAAATCAATGGGTTGCAAGTAAGATAATACGCCAATATTGCACCTAGATGTGTAGCTTAAAGGCTATGGACACGTTTGGGGGCACTGCTTTTTACTTAAATACATGTATTTTGGGTTAAATCATTTTTGCAATAGAGTTTCATTAAAAGGGTATTCCCATCTTGGTTTTTCATAGCTGAGATGGGAAACCACTGGCTAGAGCCTACAGAAAGAGTTGCGCTCTTAGTTCAGTGTTGTTTCCATGGCTCTCATTGGATTGACTTGGAGCATGGAGCACAGCGCTCCGCTCTTTTTAACAGATGGTCCAAATAGTACGGCCCGGTTTTCCCATCACAGCCAACTTAAAGCCGAGATTAGAATGCCCCTTTAAAACTCTTTCAGCATTTGGAGTTCACGTCTATGTATCACCTTATATGGTAACTGCAGACTGACTTTTCCTTCAGATCTGTCATTGTCCTTGACTAATGGCTTAGGGCTCAGTCACACGGGCGCATCGGCACCCGTACACAAGCGCCGATGCGCCCGTGTGACTGAGCCCTTACTGCAGGAAGAAGACGGTAGTACTTCAAGACGGACGTCTCTCTGCAGTGTTGAAGAAAGAACACATGACCGGCAATGAAGCCGGTCACATGTTCTTTCTCCCAGCGCTGCAGAGAGACGTCCGTCTTGAGGTACGGCTGTCTCCCTCCTGCAGTAACACGGGTGCCGATGCGCCCGTGTGACTGAGCCCTTAGAGTACTTTTATATGGAGTGATTATCGCTCGAATAATAGCTAGAAGCAGCAATTTTTTGGTCATAATTGTACCTCGAGCACACAACCACGAAGAGGGTGAAATTACTCATTAGTTGCTGGTGTAAACAGGCATCATGTATTCTTTGGGCGGCTGTAAGATCTCTGGCACACTCCATCTCCATTCACTATCGCTCCTGCGTGAAAACCTACACACCTGACAACTGTTCTGTATAAAGGCACCTTTAGTTTGCAGTCCTTATTTGACTTCAGCTGAATGTTCTTATCAGCTAATTTATGACCACAAGAAGATAAACCTTGTTGAGGCCATCATTTAGTTGATAAGAACATGAAGGAGAACAGAGATAAGGGCTGACAAATTAATGTCCCTTTTACACCAAAAAAGAACCTCACAATTCTCATTTGCTGGAGCAATCGAGCTGGTGATGTCATGTTCGCGATCATTGTTGGCAATCGAGCTGGTGATGTCATGTTCGCGATCATTGTTGGCAATCGAGCTGGTGATGTCATGTTCGCGATCATTGTTGGCAATCGAGCTGGTGATGTCATGTTCGCGATCATTGTTGGCAATCGAGCTGGTGATGTCATGTTCGCGATCATTGTTGGCAATCGAGCTGGTGATGTCATGTTCGCGATCATTGTTGGGAATCGTTCACTTCTCGTTTAGCGTTTCACATTCCTGTTTGAAATGATCAGTGTTTAAATGCAAGGAGAAGCCAACGAGCCGATAAGGATTTTTATGCCGTCTGAAACTGACAAATGAGAAGCATATGGTTCTTGTTTGTCATTCAGTTGGCTTGCCATTAAACTGATTGATTATCATTCCCTTTCGTTCATTTGAATAATTTTTGGAACAATAAATGTTCCGCCTAAATGCCCCTCAATTAGATCCGAAGGGAAAGTCAGTCTGCAACTACTGTATACAGTCATATGTAGAAGCTGCAGAAGGCAAACAGTGCAAAATTTTTAATGAAACCCTATTGCAAAGCTAATTTTTGTAGCCCAGAATACATGAATTTAGATGAAAGAAATTGCCCCCAAAGGTAACCCTAGTAGAGCATGGTGCTCGGACGAGTAATCAGTTACTCGAAAATACTGATGCTCGCTCGACCATCAGCCTTAAACGAGCGTGCTCGCTCATCTCTAGTTCCTAGCCTATAGACAAGGAAACAAACAATGAGCTTTGGGTCTCCATAAAGCTTCCTTCAGTTAAACCTATCAAATATCCGCTTCCACAGTGCATACCGGGTACATTAATCATTTTAAATTTCTACCAGGACGTATAATCGTTTTGTTTGGGAGGAATTTATGTTTATGTGAAATTGTAAAAACTTAAAAAATATATGTTTAGGGACCTGTCTACACAATTTTTTACATAAAGAAACACTTGCGGGTCCAAATATTATTAAATAATTATAAATTAAAAGAGAAAAAAAAACATTTAAGATGATTCAAAACAGAAAACAAAAAGGAAAAACAAAAAGTTTACACATACCGATAAATTAAAAATAAAAAAAAAAACAATAAAATTCATACCCTTTGAGCTAATATTGTTACATTTGCTGTTGCATAGGAAAAATATTTTTGCTCGTACAATATTTTTCTTCTTTTCTTTTTTTTTTTTGGTTAAAAATTGTAAAATGCGAAATTAAAAATTTCGAGAGAAGTGCATTTTGCATTGTTCCAAGTCTGTACCATCACAAAATTCAATTCTGGACACATTTTGATCATCATGTATATCTTTTGTGCAGCTTCTTGATGCATTTGAGGTTTTCCCTTTTTTCCTGTAAATAAGGCACAATGTTTTATAGCATTTTTTGATATTTTTAGCATTGGAATGAATAAGTCTTCTTAGATTCCTACATATTCTTCTTCTTTCTTTCCCCCTTGAGATACAATAATAACTTGAGTTTCTCTTTAACTATTCTCTTTGGAATGTCTTTTGTTCAATATAAATATAATAAGAGAAAAATAGTTTTAAGGCAAAGTGTGCTTCTAGCCATCTTTTTTTATAAAAACGATAGCGGTAGTTATTGATCATAAAGTTCTATTGCAACATAGTCTTGGAGTAAAAAAAAGCATATGACACCGTATGAAAAGGCATTTTCTTGAATTTTTTTAAGGCACTTTCATATGTTTTTGATTAGTCTTAGGAATAACATGGCGACAGGAGTGGAGGTGGGATCAATATGGCCTCCATACTGACTCATCCATTCGACCGCTAGAATTTAAAACAGTTGGGGAACTGCTATGACTGCCATCCGCATCCACGCCATCATTCTGGCTGCCCAAATTGGGGTTGAGCAACGTATTACCGTTGGCTGTAGTACAAGGAGGAAGCATTCTAGAAGGAGAACGATCACCCCCTGGAACCATGGGAAATTGGTAGGATCCAGATGATGTACCATAGTAAAGATAGGGAGTGCTGCTGGTTTGGAAGGGTCCACTTTGGTTCTGGGTGGAGCCAGGATACGGAGGTGGTAGATACGTATGATAGTGAGTGGTTGCTGACATACCCAGTGACATCCCTGAGGTGACCGGAGGAGAGTATGTAAATGTGGCAGGATAGTGCATTCGCGGGTTTGAGAAGCGACTTTCCGTTAGTGAAGAAATACTTGTAAACTGCCTGGGATCAGAGAATGGACCCAACTCCGAGGCACCTAAAAAGGATAGAAAAAGATAAGGTCTCATTATAAAACGCATACTGTAAGTCACACTCAATAATAATGTTAAATGTGTTTATAACAACAAAGCTAAAAAAGGATACAAAAGTCCATTGTGTTCAATCTGTTATCCTATGGTATGGTATCAATTAGATTTTTATGAAAAACCTCTCAGAGGAGTACACTTCAGTTGTGGATTAGAAAAGGGAACAATAAGGTGTAAATACCAGCAGGTCATTGATAATAATATTGCATTGTCCACTAGGGCGGCGCAATTAACATAGGTACTGTGCTGATAGCAGTGAAGGAGAATAGCAACACGGCTGCAGTTAAACCACATCATATGTGAGTGAATAGTAGTAATTTATTGATAAAATTGAAAAAGACACAAACATCATCAAGTTCAAGACCTTTTACAGGACCTTATTAAGGCAACCCTCCTGTTTCAGGATAAAATTCTGGATCACAAGAGGTATTATTAACTGCAGTGCTTCTTCTTTGTTGTCCCTTCAGTCTGCCAGTCCAGGTCCCGTTTTTAGACAAAATGGCAAACGCAATCTTCAGGCTACCTAATCCCCATGCACTATACCTGCTTTCTGATTGGCCAGAGCTGCTCACATGATCAGCACCGGCCAATCAGAGAGTGCAGTGTGCAGTAGGTAGCTAGAAAATTGCATTTTGGCAGCAGAATACGGGTCCCTTGATCAACAGGTAAGAGGAGCAGCATAAAAAACAGCTTCAGACCTATTGTCTTAGACAGAATTTTGTTCTGAAACCAGAGGGTTGATTTGATCAGATTTTGGGAAAAAAACAAATTATGTAGAGAACTTCAAGATGAGTAAAATTCAGTGGTAGATAAAAATAAAGGTGCATGAATTGTTCCTAAAATTGACCATCAAACCTCAACACTGAGCATCACACAATAGGTCAATAGGTCATAGAGCCTCCATGCCCACCCATATCACATCTTGTATCCAAACTAGAGGCAGTACAAAAGGGTAGTAGAGCCTTCATGCCCCCATCCCCACTGTATCACATCTTGTATCCAAACTACAGATGGTACAACAGGGTACTAGAGCCTCCATGCCCGCTTGTATTACATCTTGTATCCAAGCTAGAGGAGGTACAAGAGGGTACTAGAGCCTCCATGCCCCTTGTATCACATCTTGCATTCAAGCCAGAGGTGGTACAACACGATACTAGAACCCGCATGCTTGCCCATTTTACAGGCGGTACAACAGGGTACTAAAGCCTCCATGCCCCCCCTCCCATATCACATCTTGTATCCAAGCTAGAGGAGGTACAATAGGGTACTAGAGCCAACATCCCCCCCCCCCCCCCCCGTATCCCATCTTGCATCCAAACTAGGGGTGGTACAACAGGGTACTAGAGCCTCGATGCATCCCAGTAACACATCTTGTATACAAGCTAAACGGGGTACAATAGGGTACTAGAGTCCCCATACCCACCCATATCACATCTTGTATCCAAGCTAGAGGTGGCAGAACAGGGTACTAGAGCCTCCATGCCGCACCATATCATATCTTGTATCCAAGCTAGAGGCGTTACTAGAGCCTCCATGCCCCCCTCCCCACCGTATCACATCTTGTATCCAAGCTAGAGTTGGTACAACAAGGTACTAGAGCCTCGATGCCCACCCTTATCACATCTTGTATCCAAGCTAGAGGTGGTACAACAAGGTACTAGAGCCTCCATGCCCCCCTCCCCACCGTATCACATCTTGTATCCAAGCTAGAGTTGGTACAACAAGGTACTAGAGCCTCGATGCCCACCCTTATCACATCTTGTATCCAGATAGAGGCGGTACAACAGGGTACTAGAGCCTCCATGCCCCCCTCCCCATCGTATCACATCTTGTATCCAAGATAGAGGCGGTACAACAGGATACTAGAGCCTTACTTCAAGGGGTCAGTTCTCCACATTAAATTACTCTTTTGCTCTGATATTATAATCACTTACATATATCAATGTTTCAATCACACAGTTTTGGACAATGAGTGTTGGTGTTGGATGTTAGTAATTAAGTCTTTCTAAAAATGAAATTCGGCTCTGACTAGTTCATGACCCGAGGGGGTGCAGCATGACACAGGGGTTCCTTACTCAGTTGTTCTTTGCTTCCCTTAGTTATGCTCCGCCCCTCCCTTTGTTTTTCGCAGGATGTTCCTATAACACGCCATAATTCTATTTAATATTTTGCCTTATTTCCTTATTATGCCTGTGGTTAGAACATGTTTCTGCTTTCATATCACGCTTTTGTATTTTGCTACCTTCTATATTCGCACTACTTATCAGGCAGCATTTCCTCACTACACCTATAGCAGTGGTTGAGAAGCTGCGCTATAAAACTATAATAAGTCAATAACGTGTCAGTTAAAGTGCCCGTGGTCAGTCGCTTTTTTAATAAAATTGACTATAAAAATATTTTCAAGGGTTGACGGGGCCGGTAATTGCTTTATAAGAGGTGACTGCATACAGGCTAGGTTTTACATACAGCTTCAGAACGGCTCAGGTGGGTCAGGTAGGATTAATGTGTTAAAGCCATGGAGACCGCAGGACCGTATAATAAGGCAGTCGCGGAACAACTCTGCAGCCAGTAAATGTAAATGGCACATATTTGTGTTTTCCACGCTCACTTGTAACCCAAAAAGTCAATTGAAAGGGCAATAAATAAGTAAATTAAACGCTAAAGTATTCAAACTGCAGCTACAACACCTTCCCTTTACTACGAAATATATTGCGCCGGTCAGAAACGAGGAACAATTAAATGGCATGTGTTTCCAGTTAGTTTGTTGCAGGAGTCTCATTAAAGGCTCAGGGTTGGCTCGGCTCCAGCTTGGTCTGTCTGCTTCTCAATGGCTAATTCTTCTCCGTTACCCTTTTACCTGTTGTCGTCTGCAGAATTCGGAGGCCTAACAACCATGTCATGACCGTTCTCCACACACACTCACTTATGCCAGGTAATGTCACTTGCCATTCATGTAACAATTACTAGCCAAATCATGCGGTTTACGGGAAAGTGATGGAGAACAAATGTGTCCCTGCTTTGCAAAGCTTTGGTCTTTCATTCTCAATTACAATAGCTGAAGTAAAGCGAACGCTGCGCCGGCTTGTCAACAAAATTATATAATGATCCTTATATTAATTTGCTGGCCTATTACGCAGTCATTTTCACGTACGCTTGCATTAGGTTTCACGTACACAACTGGGGACGCTGCCACAAATATCAGGCATAAGACTGAAGGATCTTCCTTTTTGGAAAAAGTTGCTTAAGAGCGCAAGCTGCGATGGCAAAGGACGCGGTACGACTAATGCCAAGCTGACAGCGCGCCAGCCTAGTTCTGACCTGAATGGCAATGGAGAGAGATTGGTTACAAGGTATACACAGGCTGAGTAGGGGCAAAGAAGGCTTGGCAATACTCAAACCATAGGATTCTTTCTTTTACCACCATATTAATCAGATTTTCAGACCTAAACAGCTTATGAATATGTAAAAGAGGGCTGGAGCAGAGCAGAGAGTTTGTGAACATTGGGGGGAGATTTATTGCAGGTTTTTGACATGAAAAAGTCGCAAAAGTTAGTGCCAGCCTCGATTGTGCAAACATTTTGAGACATTTCAATAGGCACGTCGCTCTATGTTTCTGTCTCGAAAAGGAGGCATGGCTTGTCAGGGATGTAGCCAAATTTCCATTCATTGCAATGCCTGTAATACCAAGATGGGCCACTGCAAGGAGAACAGAGCTGTCTACTTCTTGTAGAAATCAGCACAGTGCACAAGTACATCTGCCCAGAGAACAGCTGATCAGAGATGGTCCCAGGTGGAGGACCCCTGCCGATCTACTGTTGATTACTTATCCTGAAGATACGTAATCAATAATTTACAACTGGACAACCACCTTTAACTGAATAAAGCTATAAAAAAATTTCTAAGATTTACAAAATGAATAGAACATGGTTCTATATGTCTCATCACCACATCTAGGGGCTGAGATTGAGCAGGTGCCCATGTCTATGCCAACTTTTGTTTTGATACATCTGCCCATCATGAATGGTGAAGGCTATGGACTTCTTGGGTAAAACTGCAGTTAAGAAGCTAAAAAAAACTGTGCCTCTATAAATCAGATAGGAAGATTTAAAGTCTTAGAACAGGGGGAAGAAAGTTCCTCCTTGCGGAGAGCGCCAAGTTGGCGCAGGGAGGCTTATATAGGCCATGACTTAGAACAGGAAATAGGAGATGATCATTATTTACAAACTCCGAGTAAACACCATAAACAAACTCTGTTCTCGAGTAACCAAGAAATTTCATTGAAGACTCCCTGACATGAGCCGAGGTAATAAACATTGTATGGCGGCTGTAAAGGTCAGCCTGGTCCGTGCACGGAGAAGCGGAGGCTCTCAAGCTATTTGCTCTATCTAGCCACAGAATAATATTTACAGTTTTGCCTAGGGTTAGTAAAGTGATATTTGCTTACAGTGCGTTGATAAACGCGGCCCACGGTGACATCAGAGCCCCAGAACGCTGAGTTACAGACGTTCTGTGATCAAATATTTGTTCAACATAATGGCTTCAACTGCACAGAATCACAAGACGAGGTTCTCACAAGGAGCTGAGACGTCTACCAGTCGACTGAACGTGGAAGCCAGCTCCTTGTCCTCCATGCAGGACATATATGGGAAACCCCAATAGTCATTTATAGGACTGCTGGGCTCTTTTGTAACTTTTTAGACCCCCTCAAACCGCAGGAGACACCTAGAAACTAACAAAGGCAAAAAAAAGTCTACTGGGAGAAAGAGAAAGGGTCCCCGTACCGACCAAGGGTATGTTCACACGTAGCGCAAATGCTGACGGTTTTCCACACGGAAAAAATGCAGAATTCAAGGTAGGTTCACACGGTAGAAAAATATATGTACACTGATTCAATGGGAAGATGTAGTAGAAATCTGTGCGTTTAATGGAAAGAAGCCATGGCGGTAGTGTGAACAGAGCCCAGTTCTAGCTGAAGCTTTAATTGAGGGGGAGGCTACACAATAGTCTCATAGGCCACTATTTAAAATATTTTTTTTATTCTGGGGTCCCCTTTAAAAGTAACCTGTTACCAACTCTAAGCACCGTAAAATAAGTTACGGTGTTCATAGTTTAGGTGACGTAAAGCCTGAAGAGCCTCTTTGACAGCTCCTGCAGTCACCCCCAGTGAAGTCAGCTCGCGCTCCGCCAGCTTGACTCTTTTCAGGAGGCTGTACGTACTCCCATAGAGATGAATGGGGATTTGTGCACACCCTTATGAGAAAAATGCAGCTGGTGGTGCACCGGGGGATACTGCAGGAGCGGGGAACTGGCTGGGTATGAAAAGAGGCTCCCCGAACTTCAATGCAAGTATTTACTATTTACTAAAACAGACCTGTAAAGTGAGAGGTCTTCCTTAAAGGGGTGTTCCCCTTTTGGCCACTCATTTGCATTTTTGCGCGCATGTGTGTGCATCTTACTGCATTTTTTGCATGCGCATGCCCTGCATATTTGAGTGCACCAGAAAACATTCAAGCATGCTCCTATAGATTTCAATCCAGTTTAATTAGTAAAGTGCTTTGGTCCGTGTTTTGCGTATCGTAATATGAAGTAAATCTATGTATCTATTCGCATGGCCATGTTTTTAACGTTTTTTGTGTCAGTTTTCGCCTGCCATTATTTTCTGTTGTGCAAATACAGATCACTATTTGTCCAGTAGAAAATAAAACCAATGACAGCGAATACGAAAGCAAAAACGTATCAAATACTGATGCCAGTAACGTCATCTATAACACTTCCGTATATGGATCCGTGTTATAGATGTGTACAATATGCTCATATGAAACCTCAGGCTTTTCTGGGCGCAGGTATGAGTGGTCCAATGGGAATCAATGGGCTTTCAGCACCGCGTATCGCGTACGAGAAAAATCCATACGCAGACCGCACACAACCCGGCAATACGTTAATGCGCCCGTAGCCTGGAGGCGCTGTGTTTGTGTTATATATAAATATAAGCTACAGAATCAGAAATGACTAAATCCAGCCTCCACAAGGGTGCGGTGATGCATCTTCTATTATTAATGGCAACTTCAACATTCTTGACCTGCAGCTTAGCAAAACAGTGATAACAGAAATAACTTAATTGGGCGTCTGACTGACTCCTTATTGAGTAACCAAGATGGAAAATCCCGCTTTTTTGCTGGAGTTCCCCTTTAATCATCAACTCAAACTTTTTGAAAAGTAAGGGAATGGCTAAAACTTTTAAAGTGGGCATTCGGAGCCTTGGCGGATTCGAAATCTCCAGCGTGTCTATTTATGTTGTGGACTTAGGCTGCGGAATTCAACCCTTGAAATATAAGGGGCAAATCCTGCAGCAGATCCACTTCAAAAACAGCAGACAAAGCTGCACCAAGTGGATTTGGCTTTCCAGCGGAACTACTGAGGGATTTCATTTGCGTAATGCCGTCAGCAACTACCCTGTGTGTGAAGGTATCCTAAGGGCTCACTCACACGCATGTGTGTGGTCTGCATGTATTTTCTGCATATGTTAATTTGCTTAGCCTATAATAGTGCATATTACACGTGTAATACCCACCATAAGGGCGGCCTCACATGAGTGCATTTTCGGCCGCAAAATCTGTGCCCGAAATACGCAGTGGGTTGAACGCACAGACTTCAATGGGTTCCTTCACATGTGTTTTTTGTCCAGCGCATTTCGAGCATGTTGAAAAAAATACGAGATTCTCTACTTTTGCCCACAATTGCGCACAAAGGCCTCTGTCTGCACAAAATCACGCAAAATTTTGGTGAGTTAACCCTTTCCAATCCAATTTGTATTACGGTTTTCCTAGGGGGCTTACTCTTATTCTGCTGTTATAAAATGGCGCTATCTGCTGGCTGTAGCCAGTACTGCATGAGATGACATGTTGGATAGGCTCCGACAGCAGAGAGGCTGCCAATATACAGTAAGAGAACCCCGACGGAGGTCTTCCAACATCGGAGCTGTACCACCTTAAATCATAAAGTCTTTAGAGGTCAGACAGTGGTTTGGAAAGGGTTAAACGATGCCACTTGGGCCTACTAGGTCAGCTCACCTGTCTACTAAGTCAGCCGACCAGCCTACCAAGTCAACTAACCCGCCAACTAAGTAGCCTGGCCCGCTGACTCAAACATGGGTCTGTTGGGACCACGCCGATGTGAGCGGTCCCAGCAGCACAATAAAGTACAGTAAAATGCGCTGATCTGGGCACAATAGCCCGCGATCGTGCGCCCTGCATAGTGCATATACATCTTACAATCGAGAGCATATATACGCTTACACCCGTATGAGCCCTAACGGGGCAGGCTGCATTTTTTTTCATGCACGTACTACATACCTGAAAAAAAAGCATAGGTGCGAGTGGCTCAATAGAAATCAATGCTCCATTACGCATGTGAATAATAAACCCATAATACGGGCCACATACACCCGTGTTAGTCAGCCCGAAGGATTTTGGGTTGAGATGCTCTTCATAAAGTACAGCTGCTGTTTTTGGGGGGCAGTTGAGGATGCAGAGCATCTTGTCATAACTCGACACCAAGAATATTAATTTCAATAGGACATAAATCCAGGCCACCATTTGAAGGATTAGTTTTTTTTAAACTTTTTGCCTCCCGACCAAGTCTTCTCCATACAGTACAAGATAATGCTTATTAAGCGGAAATCAGCAGGGCTCCTTGAAAGATTGATTACGAACGATGAAAACTTGGGCAAAGCAAAAAAGTGAAGAGGAGGGGTGGATTTTTTGACTTTGAAACTAGATCCATGATACTACAAAAGCTAAGTCCTCGGGCAGCTGGGAGAGCCCACACACAGTGCCAATGTGGCCATGTGACTGCTCTGTCACATCCTGCAGTCATTTCCAGCCAGCGTGCGTGCGTTCTTATTCCGCTCGGAGAATGAGAAGGGAGGGGGGGAAAGGACGAGATATATTAGGAAGCAACATATGGAAACACTTTCAGTAAATCCGCTGCCATGAAATTCATAATGAGCAAGGAGCTTCAGATGTGGTTAGGAGCCTGAGATAAGACCCTTAAAACAAGGACAGACGACAAGACTCCCCTCGCTGTCTCTGACTTTTAAAGCAAAAAATTCGGGTTGGGAGGGAAGGTAACAACGTATAAAAAAAAAAAAGCCAACTGATGGTGGAGTGGGTAATCACCGAACACTTGTCACTCACGGTCCGATCGGATAACGGAGAGGAATTCTGCGCCATAAGAAGACTACAAAGGCGGCGGCTCTTCCAACATGTGCGCTGAATCAGCCGGCAGGAGCATCATTTATAATATTGATCGAATACTGAAAAGTTAATCTCCGAGAAAATAAGCTGTGGGGGGAGTCCCGTGTTTAATCTGGGTTTTTTTTTTTGATAAGACAAGTTTAAAATGCTATTGTGTCAGGTCCGTGTGATTTATCGTCTGCTGGGGGCGCTGAGAGGCAGCATTTGTTACTGCGGATCAAGGGAGGGAATTATGGCTGTCACGGTGCAGGCTCCTCTAGCAGACAAGGCGAGCGTAGTTAATCTGTATCATCGGCATGAAGCAACACGTGAAGCGGCTTGGGTCATGGGAGACCACACGACCATCTGACTGGTTGACCCAAAATTGATTGATAATCGTTTTAAATGCAATTTCGGATGACTGGCAGGGTAAGGCTCGGTTCATAAGATGTTGCATTGATGTGGAAAAGGCCCTGGCAATCAATGGAGTAGGAAGGGTTATGGTTTTAGTTGACCGTAACTGATCATGAGGTTCTGAGGGTGACCACATTCACCAATATTAGTCACGGTGCTGAGGCGATTAGGTCACATGACTGCTGTATGTAGCATTTTATAGAATGTAGGAGCTCGTTTACATACAAGAAGATGGGGGTGAATCGGGCAACATTTTTAATTGTCAAGTTGACTAATTTCTATAAACAAGCTGTATAGAGTCGTAATATGTCCTGGATTAAGTCGATGGGGCCTAGTGTATATCTGTATGCCCCCAGATTTCATACAGAGGGGCTTTGGCTGTTGGATTCATATGGAATTTATAGTGCAGAAGCGTAGCAGCCATATAGGCTTTAAAGAGACTCCTATCAGCAGTTTTGCCAATGCAAAAGTGCTGAGAGCACTAAGAATAGGCAGGGGAGAGGGGTGTAAAAGTACCTCTATCAATGCTTTTAGGGTCCACAGTCAGATAAAAACTTTGATGGTGCTATAAGAAGTGCTCTGTAGGCGGATCTACAGCAGGGCAGTTATGTTGTATTCGTAGGTGCCGGTTTTGTTGTCACGTTGATGATTTTTTTCTGTGATTTTCATAAAAACATTGGGATTTAAAAAAAAAAACCTGTCTACGCTCGACAACTACAACAAAAACAGCATTAATGTGTATACCCTTAGACAGCCACTAATCACTTTGCAGCAGCTTGGTCATCTTTCATCACTGACCCCGAAATTCCATGTGATCCCAAGCGAAAACATAAATCGTGGTGTAGATATTTCACCTGTTGTCGGGAAACAAGTCAACGTGGGCAGATTTTGGGTGTGACTACCTCAATGGTATTTCTGTACACCCACACTACAATGTAAGAATGTAAGTAATTAGTGCTGTAAAATAATAACCTAACAATGTGCCTCTTCAACTGGTGTCCAATATTTTCATAGCGTGAGCTTGAAAACTAAAAACGGTGATACTAAAACCCACATCCATCCAACGTTACCAAAATTACCTTTTGTTTACTCCCCAAATATAGTTTCTAAAGGGCTAAGGTGCCCATATACCCTTAATAAACTATTGTTTGGGAGGTAAGCCACAGCCAGACAGCTCTGGCGCCAACTTATCTCCTGGGGAACTAAAGGATAGAGGGTTGAAATTCAACTTCCCCAATCTTTTTTTCCGACATCCTATGTCAGTGGAAATTTGAGCAGCCCCATATACATTCGAGAGTCAGCTGACATTACCAAAATCGGCAAGGCTGGATGATTAAGCAATAATGTGTACTGGGTCTTTAGTCTTATTAAAACAGCAACGATATGGACATCATACGGGGGTGAGGGGTCACTGTGATCATAGATGATGCTATGCTAGTGTTTCCTGTTGAATTCAAAGAAAGGAATAGAAAATCAAAGTTTCCAACGGGAATCCTAAAACAAATTATTCCTGTAGACCAGATAATGATGAGCTTGCAGAAGAATAAACTGAACATACAAGTATGTACTCTACATAGCGACCAATACCTGAGAGGCGTCTAGGCACATCGGTGATAGCTGGAAGCCCTGTACCTCGGCTGGATGACAAAGGGGTTGTGGAATGAATGGATGGAGAGGCCATCTGGCTCAGATATGATGGATAGGACTGGTCATAGGACCATGGAGGGGATGACTGTGTTTGTCTGGGATCTGCAAAGGAAAAAAAATGAAGCTTTATTATTCCTGAAAACATCATATAATACACAATAATGTCATCCACATAACACACATAATAGGAAACTGGCTCATTTGCATATGACGGTGCAAAAATATAATATAAAGTATGTCTGATGATCGAGGTACATAATGTCCACAAAGTCCAAAAGAACAATCAGTTGCTAATAGTAGAGGTAAAATGACAGAGAGAGGCAAAGATACAAGTGAACCCTACAATCAACCATAATCCCTTTGGGAATCTGGAACTGTTCAATTTTCCTACAGCACCACCAGAGGGGAAATGAAGCATTACATTATTATTAATGGGATCTTCATATAAACTATGGACATCCTAGGTCCTCCAGAGAAAGAAATCTAAGGCTATCTTTACATGGGATAACTATTGACCGAATAATAACTCAAAAGAGCAAATTTAAACATGGCAACCAACACGGTGCAGAGCGATAAGTCACTAGTCAATTTGTTTCAGCTTACCAAGAAAAATAATCATTGGTTAGCCAGAAGTCACCTGGTGTAAAGTGGTCATCTACGACTGTTGTTCATATGCTTAACAACTTTTCTGAGCAACTATCTGAATGATAGTTGACTGATAGTTGCTCAGCATAAGGGTACCTTAAAAGAGTCACTCACTTGGCTGTCTCTATAACCTCTACTGACTTTAATGAAGATAGCCACCTCGCTATGTGACTGCAATGGGGGGGGGGGGGGGGATCAAGAAGAGTCCAGATCCCAAAACCCATCTTAATCCATCCCTGGCAATTTTTATTGAAGTAGCTATCATAATAAAATTGTGCTTGACCTCATGGGACCTCAATGATACCATAGGGAGAAGAAGTTGAGTGACAGCTACAAAAAAACCTAGAATATATGGAAACACTGAATCCATGTGATGGTCGTAGTAACTTGAGATTTTACCCCAATCGTATCATGTGAAATATACTACTTGTTAATGACACAGGTGAACCAATTCGTATGTTATTTTACTCCTCAGACCTTCATGTGCTCAGGAACATTAACCATTCCTCCTAATCTCAGGGCAGTCGGCGTCTTTCAATATTTCATTTTTAGAAGGGATTTGGCGATTAACTTGACATCATCTGGTTTTCAGATAAACCACATGAAAAAGCCGATAGAACTAGGAGCTAATATTGGTGCGCCTGCCTCGTAAGGTCTGCCAGAAAGTTTCATTATCCAATTTCAACATTAACCAGAAGCACACGGAGCACAGGAAAACTTGTTCCAAGAGGAAGACTAGCCTTAATCCTATTAACAAGTGTCCAAGAAGTAGGAAACAGGTTGGATGCAATCCTGGTCCATCCTCCGACCTCCCTGGATTTAATGTGTGTCCAGTAGCTGGGTTGGGAAACTGCTATTAGATCAATTACTAAACCAGACCTCATTAGTCTGTCCTGTAAAGAGCTGGATGGGTTTTCTGAGCTCTTACATAAATTGGCCAGGCGTTCGACTGTGTCGTTTGGATTTCCTCTGGTTAAAAAATTGGAAGAAATAAAAATAAAATTAAACAAACAATGTGACTTATGGAAACTACATAGACGTCGCTCATGCCAAGTGTACAGCCGGGCCTCGCCCTTCTCGCCCTGAAATAGCAGAAGCATAGGAAATTTCTGTTCAGCAATACCGGGATGGACTGTCAAAAACAATAACGCAAACTACATAATAATCCTGTGCATCGTATTTCCTTCAAGAATTTAACGTAAAAGGTTGGGATGAATGAGGAAAAACACTGGATGAAAAGAGGTAATAGTATTGGATAATGTCGGACCCAAAACACGCATGCTATGGGCTGAAAGACATGTTACAATTAAAACCCTTAAAGGGGTTTTCCAGGATAAAAAACAAAAATTCTCTGGGCTGGGAATGGGTTAAAATAAAAGAATAAGTCAAACATCACATATCTTCTCTGCTCCGGTCCCGTAAGAAGCTGCAGTGGTCATGTTCCATTCATTGTACCATAACAGCTCAGCCAATCACAGCCTCCATCCAGCATAGATAGTGTCATGAATGGCATGTGACAGCTGAAGCCGGTGATTGGTTGAGCGGTCACATGTACAATGAACGGCACAAGACCCCTGCAGCTTCCTTTAGAACCACAGACCTTTGCCCTTATACTGGGGGATATCTGATGGGTGAGTATGTTTATATGCCCTTATAATTTATTCTTTTAATCCCAGAACATGCTTTAATCTGGCATTAATGGAATCTATGAGGTGCCAGATTATCAAATGTTTTGGACAATTGGTTCACGGAAACCAGA
Organism: Eleutherodactylus coqui; assembly: GCF_035609145.1. NCBI lineage: Eukaryota > Metazoa > Chordata > Amphibia > Anura > Eleutherodactylidae > Eleutherodactylus > Eleutherodactylus coqui. Next base: position 55,002,333 of record NC_089837.1, on the reverse strand, counting down.
AGCAGAGGACAAATGGAAGGGAATATTACCCCGGGATCAGATTATTCCGGGTTTGTTTGCTGTCTGTTACTATAGAGACATATAATCTGCATAAGAGCTGCAGACACAAATAGTTAAAAAGGTAGCAAATAAAATGTCAGCATAAAATCAGATGGGGCAGCACTGAGGTCGTGGGTTCAAATCCCACCAAGGACAACATATGCATGGAGTCTGTATGTTCTCCCCATGTTTGCCTAGATTTCCTCTCGTACTATGTTGTCCCCTACGCTCCAAAAACATACTAATTGGTGAATTGTAGCTGTGAGCTCCAATGGTGACATCAAGCTCTGTGGAATAAGTGTGCGCTATTTAATCTATTCTCCGATGATTCAGAAAACCTGGTAATCCAGCATAAAACACAAGTGGTAATATAGAATTGAAAGTTATAGCAATATTATAGTAGTATATTTTGTGTTAAAGAGGTTTCCCATAATATAGGATAGGTCATCAATGAGATTGGGGTCACTTTTTTGAAATCGTGGCACTTGGGTGAGGGTTGCGGCCATTTCACTACATAATAGGCACAGCGCCATACATTTCATAGTGGCTGTGCCTTATATACCAGCTCAACCCTATCCCCTTGAATGGGACTCAGCCATTCTTACATATTGTATAACAAAGAGTTAATCTACCATCCTGATTTCTATACAAGAATGCGAGTGTCAGCGAGGAGGCATGCATCCCTGTTCTTGTATCCCAGATGACTGTTATGCAGGTGCATCGTATGACCATATAGTCACGACTGTTAGGCGACGCATGTATTTCTCAGCTTCCTGTGCTTGCCATGCAGTGAGGTCTGAGCGAGCTCCTTCCTGTGTGTGCAGCGAGAGCGTGTTTCACGGAGCTTCAAACATCAACTCTGCAAGTTATCTCGTTCCAAATAAGTTGACTGGTGACTTTGAAGATCTGTCCCCCGTGCTTGTGCGCTGCATATGCTAACGATCTGAGGTTCTTTTTATCTTTGCTGCTGACAATTTGAGCATGTTAGATGAAAAAAAATAAATTAACTCATCAGCTGCCAGCGATGCCCATATGTTCTGGCGGTAGGAAGTCAAGTCCTAGGATTTGTCACAAAAATAGGTCACACTGGGTAATGCAATAGCAAAGCATATTGTGGCCTTATCCCAAAAGTGCAAATCAGCGAGCAAAGAGGTATAACATGCTGAAAAATGTCCATACATCACATGCCCGGTGTATATCCATGGTTCTAGAATACGCACCATACATAATAGTCCAGGCCTGACGCTATATTAAACCAGGAAGGGCAAACTACACCCAACTGGATATTCATGTGCGGTTGTAGTTAACCCCCATATCCCAATGCAACCCATTACACACTCACATAGGCCCAGGAAGAGGTGATATGCAGGCAACAAAAGCAGCTCTGCAGGCAAGGTTGGACTATAGTTCATTGGGCCCATCCGAGAAAATGATTCTGGTGGCCACCCTCCATATATGCAGAACATGTATACGTCTATTATTAATTGCATCCAAAGCTTTGTTATCGTCGTACACATATAACAGCTCTAAGATCTAATAGGTTATTTGTGTTCAACCTATAAAAAGTAGACCCTAGTGGTAAGTGATTGTCTCCAAAGTCACCTCCGAATGGTGACTTTGTCTTCTGTTGGACCTTTTAGAGTCTAGAATTTATACCCATTGACGTGTCAGTCACTGGGTACAGTAATTTGGTGGACCAGCCCGGCCCTCTCTGTACTCAGCTACTTAAAAGCTTATTAGCATGCAAATAAAGCCCTAGCTGAAAGCAGTTAATAGCCCGAGGGCTCTTACCTGCTTTCAGTTCCCTTGTTCTCTGACGGGAAACAATGTTATCAGCACTACCCGCGGTGAACTCCTCATAAGACCGCAGGACGATTTTTAGGTTGGCCTGAATTTAACGATCAGCCAGCAGTGGACGAAAAGTGCACGATGGCCGTGTGTTTAGATGCAACGATTATCGCTCAAACGATCGCTTTTTAGCGATTTTTGAGCAAATATCGCTCCATGTAGATGGGCCTTTAGTTACCTATAAAGAGTAATTACATTCACCTTATGAGTACAAACAACAAGCATCTCTAGATATAATATAGCAGGAAATTAAAGAAAATCTAAAAAAAAAAAAAATTTAAAAATTAAATGACAACACTTGATTTTCGTCCATGTGGGGGGATGGATTTGACAACCTCTCTAAGTGTCATTTTATGGGGGTTGTCATTTTTTTAGCCCTTGAGACAACCTGCACTATTATTAAAAATAGTAAAGCACACAGTGTTTTCCTAATTTCAGTTCCCGTTACGTATAACTACATGTTCTTATGCATTTCTCCCTAGCAGGTACCTCCTAAAAATCTAAAGAATGAAACAAAAAATGCAGTAAAAACTAAATAAAAAACTAGTAAACGTTACAAAAAGTGAAATGTCCATCTTTGTATTCGCTCTATACAAGTAATCATAAGGCTGAAAACACACAACAAATAAAATAACCTCAAACCACTTTTCCACTATACACCTCGTAAACCACCACGAAATATAGAAGAACACCAGCAATCGCTCTAAAGTAATATCCCACGCCAAGATGCATTTATGAGTATTAGCTTTAGAAGGACTAAACTAATAATATAATAGGGTGCACTTACTTTTGTACACATTTATGGAGCGTACTATTGTTTTTTAACAACCTCTTTTCTCCAATCTTTATAGGGCATAATAATCTTAAAAAAGCGGGTAAAAAGCTTGGCAACGTCTCTGGTATCTAAAGCCGAGAGATGCATCCAGCTCAGTTGTCAACATGCTGCCCACTATAAACAATGGCAAATTGGTGATTTCAATGGACACCAATGAACGGAAACAGTTGACTAAGCAGTTACGAGGTTTTCCTATATGATGTAAACCTGCCCTATTGCAATTCCTTTTCCCAGATTTTAAGCTTCTATGGTGGAGTAGGGGGTGAACTGATTTCACCCCTTTTCTTAGATGGAGACACACAATATGAGAATGAATCCTTGTTTTACGTCTACACTATAAGAACATTAGTTATCCGTACAGAAAAGTGACTAAAAGTCACCATGACCCAAGTAGAAGCTAATCACATGACTGCTATTGGGCCCATGAACAGAGTGAGCCCCCAGCGTAGGTTGGCTTCATCCTCAACACAAGGTAGTATGAACTCACATAGGACTCCAACTCTTTATGGGCAACATTAGGGATTCAAGGAGTGGAGAATGAACCTGAAGATTACACCATCTCCTTCAGGAGACAGAAGGTGATACAATCACCAAGAATAGAAGGTGGGATTTTGCAATGCAAACACCCCTATTAATCATGGGTCATAATTCCTGAGTATATGTGGTGCTATCTACATTAACTTTCGCGAAACAAGAACCAACCACATGAACAACATGCCTTTTCCCATAATCCCTACCAATAAAAAATTCACACCCCACCGACAACTCTACCCCACAGAAGTTATTTTACTTAACAGCCATTTATCTACAAATTTTAGAGGTGTATAAGAAGAGCAGTAAGGAAAAGACCCCCAAGAGCCCCAAAGACGGCCTACAATACTAACACTACTAACCTAAAAATGATGGCAACTCTTCAGTTGCCGGCTACGTGACCGATAAGCAGGATATTGAGTAAACATTGAGAAATCTCTCTATATTCTCAATGATGATGTCTATAAAATGACCAAAAAGTATATCTGCCCCTTACCTGCAATCTGACTCTGTCCTTGTGGATTAAAAGGACTCGATGCAGAGGTCAGGGAGGGCCGTGGACTCTGAGTTGGGACACCCACTCTCATACTGGGATGAGGAATGCGCCCTAAATCACTGAGGCGCTCAGAGAACAAACTAGGCTTAGAGTCATCAAGCTTCTGTCTGTGCCCTAGAAACAGCAAATCATAGAATTAGAATTATTATTACTGTTGCCAGCAACAAACCTTCCACACAAAATATATAACACCTGGCTGGTAATAAAAAAAATATCCAGAGTACAACAGGCCTGGGATATTTTTAAAAATTTGCCCCTAGCAGTAAGCTTCAATAAATGTATAACCTAATATTAACTCAATATTACAAATTATTCACTTAATAGTTTCTAAAGAGTATAATACATCATGTACTGTTCTTATAATACTGACTATATGGCAGTAAGCCCCCCTCGCCAGTAGGTCTGCATCAAGGAAAAGCCTCGGTTCTGCTTTTTTCAAGGACAGCGCCGGTATGTTTTGTAAGATGCTGCTGATAAGTGTCATGGTTACCAGCAAGAAATTCTTGAAAACATACAAGATAAAGAGCTTTAAAGCACAGAAGCTCAAAGCATTAAAATATTTCAAAAACATTCAGGTTTGATTAGGCCGAAAAGTGCATAAAAAATAACTCAGAAAATGACAAATAAAAAAATAACGGTAAAAACAATAAAAAAAAATGTTGGAGAATTAGAGCAAAAAGTCAACTATGCATACTTCTCGGTTTAGTAGGCTTACAAAATATTAAGGGCCAACTTGCACAAGGGCCCAAGGCATTCACAAAAACATTTACCCTTCATTCAGTTTGATCTTTTACGTTATGCTGTATGTATATGTAAAATAAAAAATATGAAAAATGTATAGCTTTACAAAATATTGCATGACATGAAAATATTTTGCGATTGGACTCAGGACATTAAAATTCTCTTGCCCTTTAATTTTATAGATTTTTAAATATGACTAAACATAGAAAAGAAAAAAAATAATAGAATCGCAATACAGAATTTTAAAAAATGTCATGTTCAGTTATAATATATACGGTATATATTTCTATAGGTTCTAAATGTGGGTCTAAATATTTTTGAGTACTAAGGCTGAGCTCGTCCTTGTCTGTGGAGGACCCAGCACGTCTGCACATTACACGTAAAGGCTATTAATTTTAATACACATTGTGTACTGCTTCATTTCTCCTGTGGGGGTGCTGCAGGGAAATTGAACACTTACTGCCCGATTACAGCTAATCACCATGGGGGTCGCACTATTGGGATAGCCTGTACCCAACTAGTCATCGAAGAACCCATCTAGCAACAGGGGAATTGTTTTAACATTTGTGGCAACAGTTTTTTATAAGCACTGGAAACCCTCTTTAAGTTTTGAAACTCTTTTCGATATACAGGAAATCAGTCAATCCTGTAAATAATAGCAGGCCATGGGCAGGAAGGGAAGCAAAAACTCCTGTGACTTGCAGTTTATCATAACATATTACATAAGAGGCTGATGGAGATTGGGCCAAGGAGAACAGAAAATGTTCGTACTATGCCCTTGGGCTACAAGCACTTGTTATACTCCTCTGCTCCTCTGTGAAACTAATAAAAGCGAATATAAAAGTTGGAGTGTTTGTGTGCCAGAGGAAAGCCAAACATGCACGACGGTATTGTTGTTAAAAGATTTCAAAGACGGCTTGGCCAAGTACAGAATGGTACGCCATGTTCTCAACCCACACTACCACCTGAGTCCTCAAGGAAGGAGACATGACAATGGCATCTTCAAGTCTTCGAATTAGCTTTCCAAAATAAATACCAAGGTTACGTCTTGTTCCCTTTTGCTATTTTTAACTGCACCATTCAACTGGATTTACTGGTGTGACTTGTATGCCTCAATCCAAGAGAGTTTCCAGTATTTTTGTTGGTGTTTAGAGTTTTTTAAACAAATCAAAAATATTACAAATAAAGTGTACAGGTAAAATAAAAAAGGGTGAAGGGGTTTGTGAACACTTGTTACCCTACCCATGACTTCAAAAGCATAGAACATGCATATTTACGCTGATTTTCATTGCCCCCCTTCACAATCCTAAGGGATCTCTGGCATCTACCCAAGTCTGCCCCATGTTGACGTCAGCCCAGATCTTAAGACATAAAAATTCGGGCAAATTTATTTGTGCATCTATAGCTAATGGCTATGGGTCCCAGAAATCTCCAGTCATGGCCTTGGTTCTTGTTCTATAGTTTCCTGTTTTGTCAAAAGATAAAATGTAAGCAAGAAGTGTTAACAAAAAAAATTGGATTTCAACTGGGTGGTCTAAATAAGAGGTAGAGGAAAAACCTGCTTGACCCTTCACCGACATCAATTCAGTTCTTAAGGCCCATTTACACGGAGCGATGATCGCTCAAAGATTGCTCAAACGACAGTTTGAGTGACAGCTTCGAGTGATCATTTTGCATAAACTATTAAGTAGCTACTCAGCTACTTAATAGCTGTTTAGTGTGCAAATGAAGCCTTAGCTGAATGCAGTTAATAGCCCTAGGGCTTTTATCTCGCTCAGATCCTTTGTTCTCCAACTGGTAACAATGCTATCAGCACTACCCGTGGAGAACTGCTGATAAGACCACCCAAAGATTTTTAGGTTGACCTGAATTGAACGATCAGCTAACAGTGCACGAAAAGTGCACAATGGCCGCGTGTTTAGACGCAACGATTATCGCTCAAACGATCGCTTCTTAGCGATTTTTGAGTAATCATTGCTCCGTGTAAATGGGTCTTTATTCAGCTTTGAGATTGAAGGGGTTTACCAGGAATGCACATTTGCAGCCTGTTTTTAGGATGAGCCATCAATGCAAGATCGGGCTGGAGGGTGGCTAAAAATGTACATTCTTAGAAAAACCTTTAAAAGTGGTTGAGCCATAATAGAAAGTTGCCCCCAATCCACAGCGTGGGGGATAACTTTCAGATCAGTGGGGTTTGACCATTGAGACCTCCAGTAATACTGAAAACAGGGCTTCAGCGAACCCTGAAGTGAAAACAGTGGTGGTCACACATGTGCACAACCACTAATCCACCCATTCATTCATTTCAATGGGCCCACCAGAGTTAGCCAAGTTCAAGCACTTGGCTATTTCCAACAGAGGGATAAATGAAGCACTGGTGCATTTGTATGACCACTACTGTCCTTACTGCAGGAAGCACCTCAGCCATGTTCTCAGGATTAGTGGGGGACCAAGCAGTTCAACCCCACAAATCTGAAAAGTCATCTCCTATCCTGTGAACAGGGGCTAACTTTCTATCAAGACACTACCCTTTTAAGACCTAAGACAGACTGGTTGCTATGAACATGCAAGCTGACAAGCCCATATAAAGAAGCTATAACTGTTAGACAGTTGTAAGTCTATTCTCAATTGAACGTATATACAGAGAGCCCTTGAATGCAAAGTAAAGAAGATAAAGTGGAGGATGCCTTGAAATGAACGTAACGGTGATCTACAGGAAACGGCTGTGGAAGGGCATATTGCAATTCACTTTGGTTTAACTTACAGCACACCTCAGGATTCTTTAAACCAATAAAGAGATGACTAATAAGTCCGTGGGATGCACGCCAACAATTTAGGGGTCAGAGCCTCCAAAGACCCCACAAAGATATATCCCAATCTCTCACAAAGGTAGTGGCAGCATCCAGGGCGTAGTGCAAAGAAAATCTTTTATTCCTCCAAAAACATGCTACGTTTCGACCCTCATGGGGTCTTTATCAAGCATAAGGGCATATTGCATACAGCCCTAATAGGGTGCCTATTAAGTTTTATATACCAAAAGTCCAAAAAAGTTTGCCCTTCCCATATGGGTTGTAGAGCGACAGTGGGCAGAGGGGCTCATACAACATACTTAACAGATACCATATCTTCTTTTACTATGCTATTTCATATCAGACAACCGTCTCGAAAGAAAGAATAGCACGGAGGCTGTCACTCAGACATCAGCCATGTTTATTACTGATGCTGTTTGCCCTAACTGATAAGATGCTGCGGTCGCTCCTGGTGTTGCATGCGGCATGGGACGGCTACATCTGTGTTTTTCACAATATTTGAGGTGGAAGTCAGATAAAGCTGTTCTGCAATAAACATCTGTGCGTGAGTGATAGGTCCGTCTCACATACTGGTGCAAGCAGTACAGCAAGGAGGGGCCCGAAATGTCATAAAGAGACAGCAAGGTCTCCTGTGGTTTAGAAACAGGAAATGTGCAAAACATAGATCAAGCAAGGTCCTGGCACAAGCAATAAAAACACTAAAGACTCACAGCCCCGGAGAGCGGGTTATTCTCCCACAAGTAATATGACATAGAGAGATACTGAGAATACGGCTGGAGACAATGATTGACGAGACCATAAATTGTATTTTATCTTTTCTTGCTATGTAACTGAATACAGTCTGCTGCTCCATATAGATGCTCATTCGTAATAATGATGGACATATGATAAATGTTGCCCAAAACTGTCAATTTCAACAGTTTTTCCCACATACTAGCAATTATAGTGGCTTTCCAAGATCTGGAGTGATTGCAAGTGTCCAGCGTTATACCTCATCCTCCTGGCAGTCATAGCACGGCCCTGTGGATGTTATGTCCAAAGGGCCATACCATGATTGGATGTACTGGTTAGACACTGTAGGATAAATGAAGCATTACATGGCACCCATTCAGACTAATGTGATGTACGTGTAATGTACCAGTGAGCCAGGTGCTCCAAAAAGAGAGTAGTGGAACTCTGCTGCAGGTAATAGAATCGTCCCTCTATGTTACATTTAGATGCCCTATATGTGGATATAGTACACTGTCTTAAGAAGAAAACCCTTTAGGTTTTAATGTAGCCTCATGAAGCATATTCTCTTCCAGCTAGGTCACACTGCCAAAATCCTACTAGCTAAAGAAGAACTGAATTAGGATCTGCTTCTACAAAATCGCATCCGAACACTGGGAATGTATGGCCTTCTATGGTAGGATGACCATGACTTCTATTAAAAATCAGACAGTAGAGGAAACCCAGGCTTGATAAAAATGAGTAGTGTTCAATGTTCTAGACTTTAAGCCCTGACTGAACTATACGCAACCTGATTTTATAACCAGATAGAATGATAACCAGCCATGGTGAGATAGTACACACTTTTTTAGAAGCAGACGTAGGAAGATCTAACTATGGTGAATGCAATCTTGCAAAGGGAAAGATGATGTCCTCTAGTAAGATGTTCCAAGGAAAGGCCTAATGTCTCAATCAATGGCTAATAGTAAGATAACTATATAGTGTCAACATATTCTGGGACAATTTACAATGGTGAGTTGTCAATGTCCTTCTATGGTGAGTTGTCTATGGGTCTCCTATGGTGGGTGGTGGTGAGATGTGATGCCTATGGCCTTCTATGATGAGGAGTCTATAGGTCTTCTTTGGTGAGATGTCTATCAGTGTGCTATGATGAAACGTCTATGGGTCTTCTATGGTGAGAAATCTATGGGTCTTCTACAGTGAGACATCTATGGGTCTTCTACAGTGAGACATCTATGGGTCTTCTACAGTGAGACATCTATGGGTCTTCTACAATGAGATGTCTGTGGGTCTTCTATAATGAAAACATCTATGGGTCTTCTACAGTGTGAGGTTTATATGTCTGCTATGGTAAGACTTTCATTACTTTCTACTAAAAATCAGAAGACACTTAAGGAAACCTAAGCTAAATAAATTGGGCATTGTTCAGTGTTTTAGGCTGTAAACTGTTAGCCTAATCCACAACTTGTTTATAGATGACGTCCTTCACACATAGGTCCCCAGAAAAGGCTGACATCTCATTTAATATCTGATTATAATGATATAATAATAATTACATAATGCTAGAATACTCAAAGGCAATTAACAGTACACTGCAGTTTTGAACGCCTATGGCCATTCATCAGGACCTTTACTTCATCTGCATCATCCCTTTACGTGGCTTAAAAAAACAAAAATCACTGAGCACATTAGCGGTTGTGCATATCAGATAAAATCCCTATCGACTACATGAGCACCACTAGGCGGTTGGAACTACTGTAAAATCTCTCTCTATATGTTCTTGAAGATTGAAAGTTGCAGTGAAGGTTATCTAGTTCTTCAACAAGGACCAGGTTGGGGTATGTATACCTATAAACGAACAGCTACTATGAAGCTACAAATCCTAGTATGCACTGGCAGCCTTCGAGCTATAGCATATAACTCAACGGTAGCCAAAAAAAGGACAGACTCCCTTAACGTGCTTTATAATAACAATTATAGCAACCCAGCAGCTAGCCTGATCCAGCTAAAACATATGCTAATGTCAGCAGTCCACCAGAACGATGAATGGTCACCTACAATCCTGCTAACAGCAGCCCGAAGAACATGTGTAAGCTGGCCGGGTTCCTAATGCTAGCAATTGTTTTTAAAACCCAGCGAAGGCCCGTTTCCATGTTCTTACCACACAAATGAGATTTCACAAAAGTAATTCAACTGCAGAATTTCGGTCCAACTAAAATAATTGTGCAGACAATGTGACCTGATTGCTTTCAACAGAGCTTAACCTGTGTGGTCCATATGTATTTCTCCTGCACCTCAGGGAAACACAAAATAATATTCCTGTACGTGTGTAATTAATGTGCGGGTCGGGATGAAGATGAATGCTCTGTGAGATTAGCACCTGTCACATTAAATATGCCATCGCCTGGAACACTCACATAATCACGGCGAGCTACGCAAGGAACAAGCTTTAGGTTAGGCCGGGGCGATGTCTCAGCAGCTTTTTACAGGCTGCTCCTGAGACTGCTGGAAGACAAGGAGTTTCTAAGGGATAATAAAATGTTATAGCCAGGACCCCCTTCCTAGAAGCCCAAGGCAACAAGGACCTCGACCTCCCAGAACTGTTTAAATAAGGAGCCTGCATCTTACAAGATCTGCACCACTTGTGGTCACTAATGATCTACGAGATGGGACCAATTGTCCCTGTTCATGACATATAGTCAAACATTTCTTGACTCCCGAGGGTCGATATTTGATGATTCTGCATTATTATGTATTTTTCCCCAGCTGCAATGTTCAAGGCTTTGGTGCAAAACCATCCATACATTTTATGAAGCCTCAAGTGTGAAGTCAGCCACACAAAGGAAGATTTTCTATTCCTGATCCAATAGTCAGGCAAGAATTGTACTTGGCAGGCACGAGTTATTGAGCATTTATGATTGTAGTACAAAGATAATTTCTAAAATCTTAAAAAATATTTATAATCGTTCCCCTTTTTGCTACTGCACTGCCTGCCTGCAAATATGTCTAAATAGAACAGCGCCCCCAGAGGCCAAACTAAAATTCACCAACTGAGACTCTTAAACATTCACATAATAATCAATGTTGTATTAATTGTGTTGGGGCACTGGGGGAATATTTACTTAGACCCGTGTTTCATATGTCGGTCTAAATAAAGTATGCACCGTGTAAATGCGACAAATGTATTAAGAGGTGCAAGCGTCTTAGCACATTTGTCGCATCTGGTGGCACATCTGTGCACCAGACTGAAACCTATCCCAGCTATGAGCAGCACAAGATTGAGCTATAATTTACCATATGAATGTGATGGGCAGTGTATGGCCATGCCCCCTAAAACTAGGCCCAACCCACTTTTGGAAAAATTGATGGGGTCCGATGCAAATCTTGAAAAGTCACAATTGTGACTTTTTGTAGGCAGAATTCTGGCCTAAGGAGTTAAATTCATATCTATCTATCTATCTCATATCTATCTATCCATCTATCTCATATCTATCCATCTATCTCATATCTATCTCATATCTATCTCATATCTATCTATCTATCTATCTCATATCTATCTATCTATCTATCTATCTCATATCTATCTATCTATCTATCTATCTATCTATCTCATATCTATCTATCCATCTATCTTTCATATCTATCTATCTATCTCATATCTATCTATCCATGTATCTCATATCTATCTATCTATCTATCTCATATCTATCTATCTATCTATCTATCTCTCCATCCATCCATCCATCCATCCATCCATCCATCCATCTATCTATCTATCTATCTATCTATCTATCTATCTATCTATCTATCTATCTATCTATCTATCTATCTATCTGTCCAGTGACAGTACTGTCTTTCACTACATTTATATCTTAAATGACCATGAGTAATCAGTGATCTTACTTGGTTACTTACTGATTGGGTTATTCTCAATTTCATATTTTTTGTAAAGATAAAAAAAGTTGGTCCGGTTACTTAAGGAAGTCATCAAAAGTGCTTTCAAAAATAAACAATATTAACCCAAAATATCTCATTACCCTCCAGCTTTTTGGTTTTATCAATCATATATATGCCAGCCAAAAACAGATTTCACAGCGGTTTGCCCGCTGAGGGTGACATGTCCTCCTATCAAAAGTCTCCGGTTCCGCTAACCCTCAGATCAACTTCCTTAATTATGTGCCCTCTCCTGGCTGCCTCGTTTTACTTTTTGGCCCGATGTGACACTAACGTCAGTGATGGATTCTGGGCAAATTCTCCATGGTGGTTTTGAGGTTTTGAGTACTAAGAAACTGTGCGACGGGGTGTAATTGACAAACTGTGCTCCAGAACACGTCTGATTTCCCATGTCTACAGAAAGCCAGGTTAACTGTTTCTCTTCTAACGGTCAAAATAAGCAAAATGTTGCATGAAAAGAACACCCTGCGGACACCAAAGCTGATATGCAAAGACGAATGATACTAATAGAAAAAATGTTTATGGGTGATTATAATAATGATACGTCAACACCTGATTAATCTTGTATGAAGACTGACCTGTGGGTGATAAATTGATGATCAGTGACCTTCATGAGCTCACAAAGGGGATCGATAAATGTTATGCCAACTGGTCACAGCTGACTATGTACCCGTCTCCTCCTGCTGTCAGCCACAACCAGTGCCGTGTTACCCAGGTCCTGGGTGGCAGCTGCCACACCAGCTGTCATTTTCCCTCCACCCGTAGAGCGCATGCAGCTGACCTGCCTCTTAAAGGGCCATCACGTACCCAGCTTTTCCATCTCTGGTCAATCTGGACATGCCTCTATCTATTAATGGCACTCTTTCCCTATGAGGCTGCCTTGGCAATTAGTTCTGTCTGGTATGGAAGGGTGCTTTCAGCTATGATAGCCTCCTGGTTTGAATCATGCCCGTTCTACTCAGCTTTCTCATATTCTCCATTCCTGACCTCGACTTTTATATGCTGCCTGCCATGGTTCTTGGATAGTCATATTGTTATGCAAGAAATTGGCCTGACCTGACCTTGGCTTTGTATCTCAACCATGTTCCTGTCTGCTCCTTCGAGACCATACCTCAGTTATCCTGACCAGTTTGCATCAGCTGCCACAACACCAAGACTACTCCTCAGGTGATGGCCTGAGCGTCCATGTAGCAAAGACCAGATCCCAATTGGTATTATTATAGGATGAAAACCAGAGGACCCCAGGCGCTGCCTTCAGGATTAGCTCTGGGCCCAATTGGTTTGTGGCACGGTGGGTCTATAACTGCAGCTCTGACAATAAAACATAAATCCTCGGTACTGACCATACAGTAACGAGATTACATTCACAATTTAATGGTCAATACATGAGAACATGTATAGTCTGTCATAAAAGCATTGCGGACCACCACAATTTTTTAATTAGCCACCATACAGGACAATCACACTAACATAAGATCCCTACCATGCCATAATAGATCCCCATTAATAGCCACATTATGTCACAAATCAAAATAGTGCAAAGGTGTATCCAATGTAAGTCTGTAGAAGCATAACAGAAGAGCTGTTTGGTGCAAGACCTGGCACCCCTCGCAGTGAGTAGGAGACTGCATGGAGCACTGGTTGCTCACGCATACTTTTGCTCCATTCACTTTCAATGGAACTGTGGAGATACCCAAGCAGCATTCACTCAGGTATTTCCATCAGCCCCATTGAAATGAATGGAGTGCTAACCACACGTGCACTTTTTTCATGCTGACGTGACTGCGAGGGGAAAAGCAAGCTCAGAAGGCAACAGCTATATTTATGGAGTAACTTAGCTCCTAGTGCAATAGAATAAAAAACAATTAATCAGCAATACATAAATACATATTCATGTGTTTTAGGTTAGTGCCAGACATAAAGTCTGGTTGCCAATTTGTAGACATTGATGGCATCTGAAACATTGCATGTTAATTTTAGATTGCAGAAAGCAAGGAGGCACAGCTGCAGTTCTCTCCCTGTGTCTGTGATGCTGCATGCTATTAAAGGGGAAGGAAGCACAGCTGTAGTTCCCTCTCTGTGTCTATGAGGCTGTATGCTATGAGAGGGGAGGGAGGTGCAGCTGCAGTACTCACTCTGCATCTATGAAGCTGTATGCTATGAGAGAGAAAAGAGGTGCAGCTGCAGTTCTCTCCCTGTGTCTGTGATGCTGCATGCTATTAAATGGGAAGGAAGCACAGCTGTAGTTCCCTCTCTGTGTCTATGAGGCTGTATACTATGAGAGGGGAGAGAGGTGCAGCTCCAGTACTCTCTCTGCATCTATGAGGCTGTATGCTATGAGAGGGGAGGAAAGTGCAGCTGCAGTTCTCTCCCTCTGTCTGTGATGCTGCATGCTATTAAAGATGAAGAAGGCACAGCTGCAGTTTTCTCTTTGAGTCTATCACGTTGCATGCTATGAGAGAGGAGGGAGGTGCAGCTGCAGTTCTCTCTCTGTGCCTGTGCGGTTGCATGCCGTGAAGAGGAAAAGGGAAACAGCAGGAAGTGGGATGTCTGATTAGTTCAGAGAGGCAGCACAGCTCTTACATCATACAAGAAGAGCCCACCCACTCAGTAATGGAAAAAAAGAGAGAAAAACTGCCTAAAGAGGAATTGGGGTTTTTAGGTTTAATACATAAATTTCTATGGAAGCTATGAATTTCCATCTCAGGCTGTAATGTGACATGCTAGAGCTGACTGTTTACAGCTTCCCAATATCCAGTGGTGTTAATGGTCAAGTACCGTTCACAATCCAACCACAGACTCACTTCCATATCTAGAATGCAGCATCGAAAGCCAAGACCACACTAAATTACAATCAGGGCTGCATCTTGCACAACGCGGAGATTTATGTGTGGTACTGATTTCCTCACTGCTGCTCCTTCGATACAATTATGATTTTCGACATTTGCTTTAAACCATATTATCAAAATAGTAATTTTCTCTGAAATGAGATATCCACTTTAAATTGCTACTTGGTGACGCAAAGAATTTCCAGCCCACCTCTGGGCTCACACATCTTCCCCAGTTATTCATTTGCTTTGTCCCTGGAGTTCCTATGTGCCAAACTCAACACGACTTATCTGCCAAAAATCATTTGCAAAATAATTTCCAGTGCAGACAGTGCGCGTTGCAGAGGTCTATAAAGCAGGACGTCCTGGTGGATTATTTCCTGCGCCGGAGCTCGGGCAGATACAGAGGGTCAGAATCTGAATGATTTGTTATGGACGCTTGGAACATTTGCGCTGGCAGCGTGCTTTTTTTTCTTTTCCAAGAAGTTATATTTATACCCTGTTATTAAAGGGGAAATGTGAGGGTAGAGAAGAGCTGGCACCGCAGTGTTCATAGTGTTAATTCTTCTTGGGCCTGGCATTGACCTACCGAGACGTGGATTAGATACAGGCGGGAGATGGCAGAGTGGTAAAAGTTTTGAGAAACACTGATCATGATCATATGTCACTGTAGGGATTGGCAGAAAATCTCCTCTAGGTCCACCTCATAAATAAGCAAATTGAGTTTTCCATTCATTAAAGGGTTAACCTCTATCTACATGACCTATTAAGGCATATGGGCATTATAAAGTGTCCTCGAGATCTCCAACTGAGCCCTGGCAGACTGAAGTCATGCATATATTACTGGGGGGGTCTCAGATGGACCGAAATTAAAGGGCTGCTTTGTAAAAAGCGAAACCCTTAAAGGGGTATTCCAACTACAGTAAATAAAGATTACTGGTTTAATAGTCCCATTAAACAACTTTCTAATATACTATATCCAACATCTGGATTCCAAATTGTGGAAAATTTGTAAGCCCTGTCCCAGATTTTGTCTAGGAGGTACCAAAGGCTGTCAAAAACGCCCCTTTTAATGCAGCTTTGCATAAACCACATCCCTTTTTTGCACCAGTTCTGCAAAACATGGAACTGTTGGCAAGTATTCTATTTTGGGCAAGGATAATAGATAGATAGATAGATAGATAGATAGATAGATAGATAGATAGATAGATAGATAGATAGATAGATAGATAGATATGGGATGGATAGATAGATATGAGATAGATAGATAGATATGAGATAGATAGATAGATATGGGATGGATAGATAGATAGATATGAGAGAGAGACAGAGAGAGATAGATAGATGGATATGAGATAAATAGGTAGATAGATAAATACATAGATAGATATGAGATAGATAGATAGATAGATAGATAGATAGATAGATAGATAGATAGATAGATAGATAGATAGATATGAGAGAGATAGAAATAAGAGTACAATCTAAGTGCTCAGGAGACAGAGATTACCACTGCCATGTACAACTACCCCCAGCATTGCCCACCCTCACTCCAGTTTTTACTCCCTGCCTGGACCGGAAGCATTCCCCCTGGAGCTGTAGTTTCCTGTCCTCATCGCCTCCCCCCATCCACTTTATATTAAGCTGCTCAGGATTTAAAATTCAAGGACAATGAAAAATAGAAAATAATGTAGAAAACACTTAATACCATGAGTGAGGAGACAATGTATGAGCGGCCCCGAGCCTTCACCGGACGGGATTTATTTACCTGCCCTGCTCCCAGCAGCCCCGTCTAGGAGGGGTTGTTAAGGATGAATTACCGCTCCGGAGGGCACGCCGCATATAGTGGGGGTACACAGGGTGTATTGTTGCCCAGAGTTATAAAACTGAGCCGCTGAACTCTTCATATGATTTATGTCTTATAGTCGTGACTTTTAAGAAGGGGCGGTGTGTGTAAATAGGACTCATCATGGGTTCTGCAAGGTAATTAGTACAGGAGCTGGCATTAACGCAATAAGGAACGTCATGAAGGATTTCAGAGGTTCTCATGGTCTTGAAGCCAAGGAAGCACAAACTAGAACCCGGGACAATATTTACACCTGAACTGTAAGAAGGAAATCTAGTTTTGGGGTTCACTGATAAATCTATCAAATCTGGAAATATATATTATGTGATCCTAAAATCATGACAAGCTGATAATTGGGGTACAATTGGGGTACAGGACACTGACACATAGACATATGAGGTAAAGAACAGTAACACACTGACACTTGGGGTACATGAGAATGACATACATAGTTGGGGTACAGAACAATGACACACTAACATATGGGGTGACATAACAATGGCACACTTACGCATGGTGTAAAAGACAATGAAGCTTGAGGTACAGAATGAAACACTGATATTTGGGGTACAGAACAATTACACATTGGCACTTGGGGTACAGGCAATGAATGACACACTGCTATTTAGTGTACATAACTATGGTACACTGACACTTGTGGTGCAGAGCAATGACATTGATACCAGGGGCACAAAACAATGACACACTGATAGTTGGGGTGCAGGACAATGACACAATGACATATGAGGTGACATAACAATGGCACACTGACATGTGGTGTAAAGGACAATGATACAGTAACCCATAGGGTGCAGAACAACGACACCCAGAAACTTGGAATACAGGACACTGACACTTGGGGTGCAAGACACTGACACACTGGCGTACAGAACAGTGATACTCTGACACTTGGGGTACAGAACAGTGATATACTGACACTTGGGGTACAGAACAGTGATACACTGACACTTGGGGTACAGAACAGTGATACACTGACACTTGGGGTACAGAACAATGACCACTTTTAATTGCATATATTTCTCCTGCATGTAAGTGGTTGGGGGGGCTACAGACAGGACTGGGGGTCACATACATATGAGTAGCTCCACCATGCTGCCTGCAGCCCTGGAATGTGTAAACAGGCTGTGTACTCTTGCAGCAGTTTCCTCAGAAGGTTTCTCAATAAAAATGCCTCTTGATGTGTCATTTCCTGCTTGGCCAACAGCCTAGCTCCTGACAGTCAGCCGAAAAAAATAGCAGCCGGAATGACCAGAGGACTGAAATGGTGTTATCCATGTGCCACTGGTACGCTGCATGTGGACAGCACCCTTTGCATCCCTTCCAGCACCGAGGCCTGCGTGCACCCCTACAGCTACACCCTGTATATAGCTTGTTACCATCCACAGTATTACAAGACATGTGGATGTTGTGCATTCATACATGAGAATCTGAAAATAAATAAGTGCACCAATTTCTGATACATAAGTGCAGACTGTGTAATATATTACATACACTGCAGTTGGGATAGGTGCCCCACTTAGGCACCCAAATAGGACATGCTGTGTTTCTTTTTCATGTGGGCTTAGTGGAAATCAGTGGGCTTTCAGCACCACGTATTAAGTGTGTGAAAAATAAGCGTGAAATAAGCAGCAGACATACAGCTGTGTGAGTGAGCCCTAATGAGAACTTGTCTTGCAATACCAAGCCTGGCCACTGCTAAGAGAATAGAGCTGTCTGCTACCTACAGAAATCAGCTCAGTGCCCGAACAGCTGATCAGCGGAGCTCTGGGCAGCAGACCCCCTCTGATCTACTATTGATGGCCTATCCTAATGATAGACCGTAAATGGTTTACAGCTGGAAAACCACTTTAAGCTGCCCATACACTTTCAACAACTGTTAGATGAACGATTATTTGTTATCCTAGTTATCCCGTAGATATGAATGCTGTACGTTATGTTTAGGGAGATAAGCTGTAGTCAGACAGCTCTGAAGGCGGCTTATTTCCTGGGGAACAAAAGGATCGGATGTTAAAATTCAACATCCTTGATTCTTCTTACCACTAAGATCATCTGTCGGGGGATAGCTGAGCCGCCTCCATACACATTCGAAATGTGTCCATCCTCTCCATTATTGGGGGATTTAGGTGTCTAAAGTCTCATGTATATGGGGACCCCAAGTTTCATGTTCCAGGCATGCTATAAAAGTGAATAGGACTGAGCTGCAATACCAGACACCGCCATAGATAAAGGTGGTGCTGTTTCTGGGGACCCTTTTTTAAATCTTGAACAACCCCTTTAAACAGAGGATTGAGCCTATTATCAAATGACTGTTCCATAATAAAGGGGTTTCCCACTGCAGTCAGTTATAATGATAGAGCCGCCAGGACTTGAGTCTCTGCACTATACAGGAAGTGATTTTCTAACATCTGTATTTATTACTTCTGGCACTTTTGGTCATTGAGCATGTGAGACGTCCCACAGTCGCCCCCGGCCTCTGCCCTTGTTTTTATATCATTGGGAAGCAATCTGAAATCCGGTCTCTCCTCTTTCTCATCTGAGATGTATATGTCGAGGGAGTTACGGTATTTTTCTGTTTCTCTGTATGTCAAGATAAAAATAGTTTGGCACGTAGCGGTCGGATGCAAGTCTCCTCATCTGAAGGTGGATGTATATCATTGGAGTTATAGTCTTTTGCAAAAGTTCTAAAACTTTCTCATATATTTCAGTTCCTCACAATTGACAGAGAATAGAAGTATTCCTCATTACACTCAGACTGATAACATATCCTAACTAGTCCTGTAAGCATTGGTTACAATGTATCGGTGGAGGAAGGAGCTTGGATTTCAGGGCAATAGAGATTTACACTACAGTGTTTAGCTGGGTAATGATAATGTGCGCTGATACATTGTAACAAGCACTCAGCTTTGTGAAGACAGTTTTTCAACCTTTGAATGTAGTGAACAATAAATGTTTCAATTAGAGGAATATATAAGAATGTTCTATAACTTTCATGATACAATTAACCCTTTCCAATCCAATTTCTATCCTGGTTTCCTAGGGGGGCTTACTCTTTTTCTGCCGATATGCAACGGCGCCATATGCTGGCTAAAGCCAGTACTGCATGAGGTGACACGTTGGATAGGCTCCGACAGCAGAGAGACTGGCAATATACAGTAAGAGAACCCCGACGGACGTCTTCCAACATCGGAGCTGTACAGCCGTAAATCATAATGTCTTCAGAGGTCAGACAGTGGATTGGAAAGGGTTAAAGTTGTTTTCGCATGAAGACATTTACTCCCATTCTACTGGTCAGGAGATGTCTCTCCGTCGGGCGACCTCACGACCGGCACACCCCGATGCCCTATGTGAATGGAGTGGCAGTTTGGGTATATGTGACTACAGCTCAATTTATTTTTCTGCGACGGCGTCAGGTTGCAGAGTGCATTGCTCTCCGCTTGTCTCATAGAAGCGAATGGATCCGCAACCGAGCAACTGCACCACGGCTCGATTCGCATGAGGCATTTGGGTGCGCCGGTTTTGAGATCATCGGAGGTCCCAGTGGTCGTATCTCTAATGATCATTTATCTACTATCCTGCGGATAGGGAATAAATGTATTTAATGGGAAAACCCCTTTAAGCTTTATGAACAATTCCTTTGTAAGGCTGTGTCCAACTTGGCAACAATGTATCTAAAACAAGAAATCAAACAACTCTGCAAACAGTTCTGAATACAAATCTCCTACATTTTTCTCACTACAGCTCGTATGCAGAACGATGTGTTTCCATGGAAACAGACTAGAAACAAACTGTGTGTAGTCTGATTTTACTGTCATTCTTTTTCCCATCTGTCCCCTACTTTTTGCTATCCTTCTGACATAACCTTTAAGGGACTATATGAGACTCCTTGACTTTCTGTGATTGACACCTCAAATTAGTAAATACAACCTCTCACATAGGTGGGGGTCACATCAAAATTGAAAATGAGCCTTCCAGGTGCTGGTTCCCTCCAAACTCTTATTGTAGAACAGGAGGATCCAGCACTAGTTCCCTGGAATATAAGAATCAGTTGACAAGACCCCCAGGTCATTTCCCCCCTCCCTTGTTTGCTACTCTTGCAGTACTCGCAATATAGGGGTGCACTGCTGAGCTTCCTCCATGGACTTCAAAGAAGCCACAGTGGTTGACCCTATGGTACTTACACCGCTTATGAACGCCCAATGTAATTGATATTCACTATAGAAAAGCACCAATGTAGAAATTTGGGGATTTCTTAAAGGGGCTTTTCATGTTATGCTAAAACTCTACCATGGGCATGCAACGGTTAAAAATAGCAAACCTAGTCATACTCACCGCTCTTTTTCCCCACCGTCTTCACCGCTGGTATTTATTGACTTTGGCCACTGCAGTTATGTTCTGTATACACATATGACCACTGCAACTAATCACTGATATTAGTGGTCTTGAGCCATACCATCCACCACTGAGGCCAGTGATTGGCTACAGCGATCATGTATGAATACAAAATGTCACTGCTAAAGCCAGACTAGCTGTGAGGACCGGGGGAACAGATCGGGGAGTATGACTGAGTTTGTTATTTTTAACCAATGCATGCCTGTGATTGTATGGCAGGTGTCATATAATTTGGAAAACCCCCCTTCATTAAAGGGGTTGTCCAGGGTTAGAAAAACATGGCTATTTTTTTCCAAACACAGCGCCACCCTTGTCCATAGGGCTGTGTGCGGTATTGCAGCTTAGCTCTGTTGAAGTGAATAGAAGCTGAACTGCAATACCAGACACAACCCACGGACAAAGGCGGCACTGTATTTGATAGAAAGCAGCCATGTTTTTCTAACCCTGGACAAGCCTTGTACATCTTTCACTACTGTATAGAGCATTCTGGCCCTAGTAGTCTCAGAAATCACAGACGGATGGTTTCCACTGGCCTGAACCTCTCACATCTACGCCTTCACTACTCTACTGCTTGCTGTTGGCAAACACTAGAAATAACACTTCTTCCTATTATCTGTCTGGCATAAATCACTTTGTTTCAAAACATCCCTCGTCTTATCAGCGGAATATAAATGTTTCTTCCTGAATCTGGGCAATCGACCTTAAAGAGTCGCTCTGACACCCCGTAATCCGTGTCCGTCCGGGAGGAGTATTAAGTCAAATATTTGGCATTGCCAGACGAAAACAGGTTCATTTAGCTGCATCCAACCACAGCAATTGTTCCTAATTCTGCATGTAAAACAACTATTTCCACTATTCTACAATAACTATAAATGCGGCGTATTTAACACGTCTGCGTGGAGACACAACGCACAATATCAGATTGGGGGGGAATGTCTACAAATCACCGCAATGCAGATCTTTAGCGTAATGCTGAGTATTAATAATTTATGACTTTCCAGATGAAATCATCGAGAAGGCATCCAGGTCATCATTGTAATCAGCAACACATAGATTTACAGGTGGTATAAGGGTTGTAATCACTAAAGGCACTGCCCCCCCCAAAAAAAAACTATTCTCAAATACTCCATTAGGAAACCTGAGTTACTACGGTAGATGGAGGTTATGCCATTCAGGATGCCCCCCTCTATTAGCTAGATTGTAGAGCAGTTACAAAAATGTCACTCACTCTGGAAAGACTCATAGAAAGACTATTGCTTTTAATGAACTCTGTGTAATGCTTTATTTGGCCTGTGGGAGTGCTGTAGGAAAACTGAATACTAGCTAACAGGTTCCTCATAGATTATAGCTGACCGTTGAGTGCCACAGAAGCGGGGCAACCTGTGATTGGCCTATCATTACGAGACTCTTCTAATAACAAGAGCTTGTCAAAACTGGATGAGGCTGTTTTAATTTTTTTTTTTTAGAAAGAGCGCAACTCTTGCCCATGGTCTGTGTCTGATATTCGAACTAATGGGAATAAGCTGCAATACCATACACAGCCTAAATACAAGAGTGGTGCTGTTTTAAAAAAAAACAAAAAAAAACAGAATAGTATTTCTGATCTCGTACTACCTGTCATCAGTTCTACAGCTATTAAACTCCCTACATCAATAAAATAATGATTCAATGCACATCTATAAAGTTATTTTGTTAGACTTCCTGTGTAAAGCATACCTTTAAAATAAGGGTATTTACTTTCCCGAACCACATATAAATTACCACTCAGTGGTCCGGTGGGTGGGACAGACTGTCTCTAGTGAGCTGATGGGACAACCTCTGTTCCCACCCTAATGCTGCGCCTCTCTGCTACTGTGAAATGGAGACATCCTCCATGTGCCGGATCTGCAACAGAACCTCCAACGTAAATGTAAACCCAGCCTTACTTTGCAGCATTTTTTTCACACCTGCCTGAAACTTTTACACAGTGCTGAATATACATTCATTGTAAAGGCACACTTTGCCCAGGAAGGCTAACAAGATAACTTTATAAATGTGCATAGTATCATTCTTGTAACGGTATAGGGGGTTTAACAGCTGTAGAACTGATGACAGCTTCCCTTTAATTATCGTGCAATGAAAAGTCCTACAACTTTTGGAAATACTATGCGTTTGATTTCCTCATTGTTTTCAAGATCTCTAGTTGCTGTTGGTGAATTGATTCTTGTTCGGGCTCTGTTCAGACTTCTGGCTTCCGGGGTTTCCATCATAAATACTGGAATGAAATAGCGCAGCATGCAGCACTCATTTTTCCAGTAAAAGGATGGACATAATGGGAACACATTGCAGCCAATGGCTTCCGATGGCCACCACTGATGTCCATTATATGGTGGATCCCCAGGCCTTTGTTTTTGTTTTTATGTTTCTATGATAGAACAGAAAAAACCTAAAATTGTAACCCTTTTCCAATCCACTGTCTGGCGTCTTCCTACATACTGATTGAAGCTTGTACAGCTCCAATGTCAGAAGACATCCGACAGGGTATTCTTACCGTTTATTGCCAGCCACTCTGCTGTCGGAGCCTCTCTGGTGCGCACACACTGGCTTTAGCCAGCAGATGGCACTTTTGTATAACAGCAAAAAGAGAAAGCCTTTTAGTGAACCCTGAATCCAAAATTGGATTGGAATGGGTTAATGGAAGTCTGAACAGAGCCGTACACCGCCGGAGATTCTTGTGCTGCTGTGTTCAACTTACAAAAGGCTGCCCACACTGAACATATTCTAACAAATAAATGAGTAGAATTCCATTCACAAACAGCAACCAGAGATCTTGAAAATGTAATTGAAACATAAAGAAGAGGTGATGACTAGAATTTAATTATAGAGGTAAAGTTTATATTGAGATGACAAGATATGGATATGTACTTACGTCTTGGTTCCCTTGGCCCATCCACTGTCACTTTTATGGCTCTGTGATAGGTGGCGACTTGAGGTGGATTGGTGAAGACTGTAATGGTCAATGTAAAGCTCTTTCCTGCGATGGACAATAGAGATTGTGCTATTAAAAAATGTATGATTCCAAAGTAGCGCACTCATTACAATGCAACAGTATATATCACACAAAGCTGTCTACAATAAAGTCTGTCTTTCTTCCCCATAGCAACCAATCACAGCTCAGCTTTCATTTCTTATACTGCTGAGGTAAGATGAAAGCTGCGCTGTGATTGGTTGTTATGGGCAACAAAGAATTTCTTTTAGACAGCTTTCAAAAGAGTGAGGTGCTGGGCTAATTTTCCATGGCCAGCCTGTACAACAATCTTCATTACAATGTTGCTTACTGGGAAATATTGTAATTTGATGCACTAAGAATAAAAGAAAAGCCTGCAGAGGCTTCTGATAAAGTACATGCAAAGGGACCTCCACGTTGGTTTCCCTGAGTGCATTCGAAATAGCTGATGCCTTTGTCTCTGTATTACAGCTATTATACCTAATTCCACTGAAGATGTAGAAATATAATTATATATATATATATAAGACTGCAGCCGCCATCTTGGGACCGGCATCCAATACATATGGTTAACCTTAACTATACAGTTACAATAGTTGATCAACCCCCATTGCAGCTTAACTTTATTTGCCAAATTTACAAACTTTCAGCAGTTTGCAGTCTCTTCTCTTAACTTTTTGGACCACTCTCTGAAATAAGGCTGGATTCACACGAGTGTAAGCATATCCGTGTAATGGGCGTTCTGTATTTGCATGTGTATCGGCTTATTTTACTGTACTTTTTGCAAGCGCAAAATAACACGCACCGACACTCCCAGCCAATAAGTGAAATGAGTTCAATATGTGCTCTTTCACTACGAATGCGTGTTTTTTTCGCATGACCAAATTGCGCACGCCAAATACACGCATGTGAACATTTTTTTTCCTGCGTATTGCACACGCTAATTGTTTGCATGCACATAACCTCATGTGAATCCAGCCTTAGGTTGCTATTACACAAGTGCCGTTAACACGTATGTAATAGCGCTAATTGCTGGGCTGAGCTTGTAGGTTCAGCCCTGGGAATTATTGGGAAAATGCAATCGCTAGCGGTGCTCGGTAGCGTTTGTGTAATAGCAGACAAGAGTATGCATATTTACGTTCCCATTTCAACACGTTTTTGCGAAATGGGTGTTGCGAATTTTCAAGGGTTACTTGAGATCATACAAATAGACCTGCTTTTTCTTTTTTTTTGCAGAACCAGCGCCACCTCTGTCTATAGACTATGTTTGGTATTGCAATTAGCCTCATTCAAGTTAGCAGTGTAATTCCAGGCACAAGACAAGAGTGGTGCTGTCTGTGAAAAAGAAAATTCTGCTCCTGGGAAGTACACAACAATATCAGCCAGGAACAAGGACTGCTTTTATCGGCATTGATAGCGGTCACAGCCGTCAATCTCCCACCTACTAAAGTTTTATAGATGTGTTATAAAAGGTTGTGGCAGGAAACCCCTTTTAATGGGTTTGTCCCAACAAGACCAGTAGTGCTGTTAAAGTATATGGACATCACTGGAAGGGACCTCCCTCTATTAGAGGAGCCTCAGGAAGAGCTGCACAATGATGGTAGCCACGTGTGGCAACTAGCAGCTTCCCAAGGGGTATCAGCAGCTGGATGCCACAGCTTTAATATAAGGTGGGGCAACAACCCCCTAAAGTTGCCTTACACCCCCCATCTGAATAATACGAATGAATGACCTACTTCCCTACTGATCGGCCAGTATGTCACTAGACATTTGGGCTGTCAGTACACTTACTGACACAAAGCAGCAGTACTTCCTGCACTCATTGCTCATCTGCTGGGTTGATGAGAAATACGGTCTGATAGTGAGCTGGGATCCCTCAGCCTCATAACAACAAGCTTTGGATGTTAGGAAGGGGCTGCATGCCAGGAGGCCTGACAGTTGTAATCTGTTACATAGACCACGGTTTTTCCTGTGAGAGAGACTTCTGCAAACTGTTTTAAGAGAGGAAGATGTGGGCGGGAAGCCGTGACTCAACCAACCGTCATGAGCGCCTAACTGATCTATGGGGAGGCTTCTGTTCCTGCAGCATGTAGTGTCAGGGTCCAGCACAGCACAAGTAGCTTCGAAAGACACCACATCCACGCGCTGCAGGCTTCTGTGGCCTGTGGGGTTTAAAAATCTATGCCTAAGTGCCTAACTCATTTATGGGAATGTTTCTGTTCCTGCTAGGCTTCTTGTTAGTGTCCACTATTATATGTAAAGACATATCTATCTATTTATCTAATATCTATAACTAGAGATGAGCGAGCGTACTCGGATAAGCACTACTCGTCCGAGTAATGTGCTTTATCCGAGTATCGCTGTGCTCGTCTTGAAAGATTCGGGGAGCGCCGCTGCTGACAGGTGAGTTGCGTCGGGGAGCAGGGGAGAGCGGGCGGGAGAGAAGGAGAGACAGATCTCCCCTCCGTTCCTCTCCGCTCTCCCCTGCAGCTCCCCGCTCCGCGGCTCTCCCCGAATCTTTCAAGATGAGTACAGCGATACTCGGATAAAGCACATTACTCGGACGAGTAGTGCTTATCCGAGTACGTTCGCTCATCTCTATCTATAACATATCTATCCATCTCATATCTATCTATCTAATATTTATCTATCTATCTATCCATCTCATATCTATCCATCTCATATCTATCTATCTATCCATCCATTTCATATCTATCTATCCATCCATCTCATATCTATCTATCCATCTAATATTTATCTATCTATCTCATATCTATCTATCTATTTATCTATCTATCTATCTCATATCTATCTATCTATCTCATATCTATCTATCCATCTAATATTTATCTATCTATCCATCTCATATCTATCTATCTCATATCTATCTATCCCTTATCTATCTATCCAATATCTATCTATCTAATATCTATCTATCCATCTATCCCTTATCTATCTAACTATCTATCTATCTCTTATCTATCACATCTATCTCTCATATCTATTTATCTATTTATTCCTCTCATCTATCTATCTATCTATCTATCTCTCTATCCCATATCTATCTCTCTATCTATCTATCTATCTATCTATCTATCTATCTATCTATCTATCTATCTATCTATCTATCTCATAATCCAGAAAGTCTGATAATCCGCCACTCAATACAGAGCAAACTTTGTAACTGAATGTTCTGTATTGATATGAATGGGTTTTGGAGGTTTTTCTACAACCTCCAATAATCCAGAAAATCTGATAACACGTCACGTATTATATGAAATTCAAATTTACTTCCGTTTCCTAAAACTTCTTGCATATGTTGTAAATTCCAAAAGAGCCACGTCTTGTGTGACATGGTCAATGACAGAAGACAAGAGGGTCTGGAGATCAGTTCCTGGGGCTTCTTGTAGTGAAGTAGAAGAGGCCTAGTACAGGCCCATAACTCCATCATCAGACAGAGAAAGAATCTCCGATCTTCCTCAAACTCCTGCCTGCTTCAAAGGGGAAGCAAAAAATGCCATGTTTTCTCTCCATTAAGATCATAAGAATGGAGCAGGGGAGGGGGTCAGTTCTGTTTGGACATAATGACTCCCTATCAAAAGAGGCTTTCTTCATCTCCCATGCGTGAAAACCCTGCTAGCAGCAACGTCTGCGCCTTTTCCCTCCTTCTTAAATATTAAAATGACTACTTGGGACTGCGCCAAAGCCCCGGGTCTATATGGTAACAAGGAGAACATCCTTTGTTTTTCTTTTAAGTCACTAGGATAAATTGGCCTCATGCGTTCTGGCAAACAGCGCTGGTTTCCTTGTGCGTTATAACATCCGCAGGTCACAGGTCATAGCAGCGTCTTAATGAGACAAGGAAGTGTCAGTCTTGTAAGAGCTACTTCACAAGATCCACAGCACAACTGCTTCACAAAACACATGGAGCCGTGGATAGAACTGCTTGGGTGAAGGATGTGTAGCCAGTCGTTTCCTGCTGCTAAGCCAGGGTATCTAAGCCAATCATGTGTGATACACCCCTAGAGAATAACATAGTACTACAACTACTCTACTATATAAGATTACTAGATTTCATTGCAAGGTCCTGTTCACATCTGTTCTCTGGAGTCCGGCTGTTTTCTGTTGTTCTGCTCCGAAGAACAAAAGTGCCGGAACCGCTGGATCCGGCACATGCTGGCGCCAAATGGCATTGAACCAACCTCATTGACTATAATGGGGTCTGTCCTGCTTCCAGCTTTCCGACAAGCATTTTACCATCTGGGATTTTCTGCTAGAACTATGCCGGAGTCTAAGAATGGAAGCCCCCATGCAGATGTGATTGGACCTAAAATAGTCTCTCGGGACAGTGTAATGCTAGCTGGTGTATCTAAGACTGTCGTGCGTGGTACTGGCTGTATCTAAGGTTCTCATATGTGATACTGGCTGCTGAGCTGCTGTATCTAAGGTTTTCATATGTGATACAGTCTGCAGAGCTGATGTAGCTGAGCATAACATGTTTGGTACTGTCTGCTGGGTCCTTCATCTAACCACATAATACGTGGTACTATCTGGTAAGCTGCTGTATCTAAGGGGTCATTCACACGGGTGTATTGCATATTCACATATTCACAAATCGGCCTTTTTTTTAATGCGCGTAAAAGACGCATTGATTTCTTGCCTAAATACGCAGGGAATAAGCAAGTTTCCTGCGTATTTACTGCCCGTTTACTCAAGACCTTTGTATTCAATGAACTATTTCGGTGCACAATACGCACCAGAATAGGACATACTGCGGGTTTTTTTCACGCAATGGAAAAAGCGTGAAAAATCTGCAGCTATGAATGAATCCATTGAAAATAAATGGTCCTATTCACCGCGTATTATGCGTGTAAAAAAATACGCGTGCAATACATGTTATATTTACGTTTATGTGCATGAGCCCTAAGTGTACCATATTTGATCCTGTCTGCTGATATGCTGTATCCACCTCCTGACTTACCATGGGTTTGGTGTGGTTCAGCTTGTGTGCAGGTGATTGCAGCTCCAAGCCTTCCTTCATTACTTCCAGGACCTGTGGCTTTTGCTCTCTCTTACCCAGGGTAGTTTGGGCTATGGATAGAGGAAGGTCCACTACCCCCACTCTCCGAGCCGGGCCAGGCCAGCGAAGGGTGGGGATGTATTGCAACCGGCTACCTAGGAGGGACTGAGGAGATCAAGCCGGAGGCGTTATGTCTCCTGCACCCCTCCTAAAGATCACCCAAGGTGGCTGTCAGCCTAGCAAGGGTGAGGGATGGCAGCCTTCAGAGACCTCGCCTGCAAGGAATTCCAGCAAAGGTCCTACTGGATCATGGGCAGGAGCAGACCCCACTCCTACTATCGAGGACTGGGGGACACTGCAGCCCCTGGAAGGTGTAAGCAGATTTGCCTCCAGAAAAGCTGAAAGACCCCAGGTCTACTGTGAGGCTGGTGGCACCATCCAAAGGCTCCATGAGAAGTTACAGGCCCAAGTCCTGAGGCTGCACTACTTCCAATGACCATATTCCCTTTTGATTCCTGTCAGGCGCAGAGTTACCATGGAAACACAATATGGCTCTAATATATCATACATGATATCCTCACATAAAAGGAAGGATCTGGATATTCTAGTGTTCTGTCAATGAATCTCCATGACAACACTGAAGCTGACAGAATCTCCTCAGGCTTTGGGCCTATAACTTTAAGTGATAATATCTCAGCCTAGAAGGAAGATATTAAAACACGGTTTTCGCATTTTTTATGTGCAATGGTAGACCATTTTTTATTCACTCTTGGCAGGTCTCGTTTAATAGGAACACAATGATGTGATCGTGATTTAGAATAGACAGGCTTAAAGATTTCCGTAAGCCCACTCTCATACATGCGCTTTTTACCGCGGCATTTTGAACACCACAGTAATCGTGGTACATTTCTCCCATTATTTTCCATGGGGCCTCGCAGACCTGCGTTCGAACGAGGTGGTTTATAATGCCCAAATCTTCTAACTCTATTTGCTCTATTTTGCCGCGTTTTAGTGCTTTTAATGCACTTTATCACCCGTCACAATGATGGGGTGTGTTATAAACCACTATTGAACGTAGTAACCTGCGTCCGAAAAAGAAGCTGCAAAGGCCGCGATCAGAATCGCAGCGTTTTGCTGACGCTGTATGTGAAAGTGGCCTAAGAATTTACTCACCCGAGCAATTTTCACGTTTGTGTAATGTCTGTATTTGCAACTGACAGCACACGGATAGCACCCTGACCCATTACAGTCAATCGCATACAGGCATGCATTTTTTGTACACGGACTGATAAAAAAAAATCGTATCTACTCTGGAGCACGTTCTCAGATGACAGCCATCCATTCAAGTCAATAGGTGCACAAAAAAACGGAGATTGCACTCCATTTTCACTGATCAATGCTGAGCAATTAAAAAATTTTGAGCTTCTTCGTATGATAAAAAAAAAAAGGATGACACACGGATCAAACCGGGCCGTAAATAACAGACACATGCGATGCACACGGATATCACATGAATATAAACACGTATTAAAATGAGTTCATTTTTCACGCCGGTGTGAATAAGCCGGTAACGGTATACGGCTACAAGTGAGATCAGAGACAAGAAAAAGCAGAAAGTGTAATCATCAATGAGGACCTGGTATAATGTGATGTATCTACAGAGGCGGACAGCAGCAACATGCGAGACGGAAAAGGACTTCAGCTACAAGGTGATCAATTACAGAAGCAGGGAACCTACCTCTTCCGCTCCTGCCCACAAATCTCAGGTCGTTAAACCTTGCCACTTGATTTTTCATGACGGCGGATGCATTCCTGAGTTCAGCAGAATAGTTTTCATCGTTCCCCGCCATGACGGTGACCACAGAGCCATCCGACACCTCTCCTAGTGCAACCACCTGCGTAAAGAACATTTTGGACAATTAATGATATGTAATTAGAATGGATGTAGGAAGTTAATGATGGGAGTTATCACACCATAAGCCTTCTCCAAGTACTAGTATATAGTAAGCTGCAGAATCAGAATAGGAAAACAACTGATTACATTTTTGAACATATTTAACTTTATTTCCTTTTTTTAAAGTTTCGTCAAATTTAGTTAATAAAATAGGCTAAATAAGCTCTTGTGTCAGAGAATTAACTGTAATGTGCCAAAAAGTGTATATCTAGGTCTTATCAAATAATAAATACATGCCCTTGAATAGCTTGCATTACTACTTCTCTCACACAACATAAAGCTACTGGGTGATCCCATGAGCAGAAAATAGATCACGCTATAGCTGTTAATATCATTCAGTCACAGTCACCTAGCCTGCAGAGGAATGCACCGCCCCGCCTCTCTCACAATTCCCAGTCATTGTTATAAGGCTTGTTTAAAAAGTTTAATATTGACTTGCAAGAATGCTGCCTTCCAATAGGTGGCGCTGTAGAGCTATTGGTCCATTTTTTCATTTGCATATTTCCCAGAGGAGCCATATGCGTCTCCTCATACCTTCTATGTGCTCTCCCTAAGGAGAAACGATACCCTTCCTAACTCTCCTCTGTGGAACTCCCCTTATTTTACACGGCATTAATTGCCAATCTGCATTCATGGCAGTGAAAAGCTGTAAATATCAGGTAAGGCCCAGCACATATAAGTAATGGTAATTAATCCATTCCAGAGACAAATACAAAAATACTGATTTCATTGTTTCATTCTTAATTTTACATCCCACTAAATGAACTGGTAAATTTTAGTAGTGTAATTTCATAAAATTTCCTTTTAAGGCAACATGTCATCAGGATTTTCGATCTTTGACTGCTGCCATAGTGCTTACAGTCATGTATAATACACCCCAGATATATGTTTGTATGAAACAGAAATGCTCATAAGACTAAAATCCTTTATTCGTAATTTTGAGCCTTGTATGCAAATGCCCTTTACATCAGTATTTTGTGAGACCAAACAGGAGTGGGTCCAAAATATGCAAGAAATGCAAATCTTTTCATTATACTTCCTTTCCATTCCTGGTTTTGGCTCACAAAATACTGATGAAAAACACGCCCGTCTGAATCAGCCCTTAGTGTGTACTGATCCTGAGTTACATCCTGTATTATACTCCAGAGCTGCACTCACTATTCTGCTGGTGGAGTCGCTGTGTAAATACATTACTTATCCGGTACTGATCCTGAGTTACATCCTGTATTATACTCCAGAGCTGCACTCACTATTCTGCTGCTGGAGTCGCTGTGTAAATACATTACTTATCCTGTACTGATCCTGAGTTACATCCTATATTATACTCCAGAGCTGCACTCACTATTCTGCTGGTAAAGTCACTGTGTGCATACATTACTTATCCTGTACTGATCCTGAGTTACATCCTGTATTATACTGCAGAGCTGCACTCACTATTCTGCTGGTGGAGTCACTATGTACGTACATTACTTATCCTGTACTGCTTCTGAGTTACATCCTGTGTTATACTCCAGAGCTGCACTCACTATTCTGCTGGTGGAGTCACTATGTACGTACATTACTTATCCTGTACTGCTTCTGAGTTACATCCTGTGTTATACTCCAGAGCTGCACTCACTATTCTGCTGGTGGAGTCACTATGTACATACATTACTGATCCTGTACTGATCCTGAGTTACATCCTGTATTATACCCCAGAGCTGCACTCACTATTCTGCTGGTGAAGTCACTATGTACGTACATTACTTATCCTGTACTGCTTCTGAGTTACATCCTGTATTATACTCCAGAGCTGCACTCACTATTCTGCTGGTGGAGTCACTGTGTACATACATTACTTATCCTGTACTGATCCTGAGTTACATCCTATATTATACTCCAGAGCTGCACTCACTATTCTGCTGGTAAAGTCACTGTGTGCATACATTACTTATCCTGTACTGACCCTGAGTTACATCCTGTATTATACTGCAGAGCTGCACTCACTATTCTGCTGGTGGAGTCACTGTGTACATACATTACTTATCCTGTACTGATCCTGAGTTACATTCTGTATTATACCACTTCTTCTTAGCGACTGCTCGGAGTCGGAGTGGTCGGAGGTTCATTAATCAGACACTGATGGTATAATCTAGCAGTACATCACTCTGCTGTTAGATAACTCTGCTACAGACATTATATAAGTATATATCAATAAATCTAAAGGGCCTAAAATAGATCTGCTGTAATATTTCACGAACAACAATGAAAAGCATAAAATTCTAAGAATCCTGATAACGATGTACAGAATGTTTTCCAGGAAGGCTCAGAGATCAGATTTATGAGTAAATATAGGAGAAAAAAAAAGTTGTTTCCTCCTATAAGATATAAACTCAAGGGGGTGCGCACCGGAGAAGTGACTACAGCAGTATATATACTGTAGAGCCGGGCGAGCTCAGACTGACCCCATCCCCTTCCCAAATGGGGCAGAGCACGAGCCGAGACAGTGGTGAGAATAACATGGACGTGCCACACATGAGAAGCCTAAATGTTAATCCCTGCACGCTTAATCTTAAAGGGCACCACCAACTAAAACTTCAGAATCCATCATGGGTATCTTTGTCTGTTCTTTGTAAGGTACTTACTTGAATATACGGTATATACATACAGTGTAATTCTGGGTAGATACCTTAGAAATGTGTAAAATGCATACATTAATACTGTCATAGCAGATACTCAAATAAGTAAGAAGGGGGGTTATTTCACATTCTACGCCAATACCTATATAGAGTATATACTGTGTACTATTTTAGCACCTGATCTAACACTTGTGTGACGTACATTGGTTATGAGTAGGCTGTAGCACTACCCTACTGACACACACAACACTTTCACATCCTTTGTTGTTAGTACATGCAGGTTGGCCACATTCATTCTAGCTCTCACCGAATCCCTCAAAAGTACAGACATTGCTGTATGTCTACGTAGAAAATGACAAAACTGCACATAAACCTAAAAGATATCACTGTAGGTAAAACGACTGCATTATCTTAAAGGGGCATTTCCACTTAAAGGGGTTGTCCCACTTCTAACTGCTATGCTGCAGGAGGTAAATAACTCTGTATATTATGCAGTGCCCGAATTGTACTGCAGGCTTAGTCCATTTCAATAGAACTCAGCCTGCAGTACTAGCCCAGGCCACTGCTCAATGTATGGAGCTGTTCACTTCCAGCAGGAAAACAGCTAGAAACGGGACAACCCTTTTAAGGCCTATTTCACACGACTGTCATTTCTAGGCGAAGTGAGCCGCGCTACAAAATCGCGACTTACTCTGCCGAAAATTGGATGAACGAAGAATAGCCGCGACCAAGTCGCAGCTATTATTCGTGATTTTATCGTCCATTCACGCGGCTGGCTGTATTGAAATAATGCCACAGCCCTGAAATCCCTTGGTCGGCAGAACTACAATTCAATCACTCTAAATGCCTCACTAGAGGCACCTCGCTGCTGCTAAACTCCCTCCCCTGCCCTTTTTCTCTTAGGGCT
This sequence comes from Eleutherodactylus coqui, assembly GCF_035609145.1. NCBI lineage: Eukaryota > Metazoa > Chordata > Amphibia > Anura > Eleutherodactylidae > Eleutherodactylus > Eleutherodactylus coqui. Next base: position 54,967,721 of record NC_089837.1, on the reverse strand, counting down.
CCCATAGGAGTCTATGGAGCCTCCTGCATTGCTCCGTCAAAAGATAGGATGTAGAAATTTCGGTGTTGAAATAACGCGTTTCTGTTCTACCTTTTGCGGTGTCATCTTTTAGGCACGTCAAAAAATCGTTTGTCCGAAGGAATCCATAGAAAACCATTGGTTCTTATGGACGCAATTTTTTGGCGCGCCAACTTAGCGTCCAAATGACACTTGTGTGAAAGAGGCCCCTGACTTGCATGGCATATTTACATGAATTGTTAAACTGCCACAAACTTCAAAGGGGCGAGCCACAGACATGTGCACAAATCGCAGCAGGATACCGTGCCTTGCAGAATGGGAATCAAGGGATTCCTGTACTCTGGAATGGTGAGGGTCCCGGAAGTGTAACCCTCAACCATGCATGGGTCATAAATGTCTAAAGTGGAAATACCCCTTTAACAATTCAGAGGCACATTCAGCAAGTTGTTGTGCCAGTTGTTCCATCATAAGAAGCAGAAGTTTGGGCATTGCATATATTTCTATACCGCCACAGATGTGGGGAGTGTGCAATGTTGGAATGTTAAATATGCACCGTTTTCACTGCGCCTAAATGCGTGTTCTATGCATTTTTTATGCGTGTGCCCAATTAATGTCACGTTCTCCATATGACAGGTGTTCTGTCGTGGTAAGAAAGTTTTTTGCAATGTGTATAAGTAAGGACGGACATTAGTAGTATGATCTGTGTAGCCTCAAGAACATGATGTGGGGACCCCAACTATAGATGCTACTATATGTACTGTATGTTAATGGACTATAGCTAGTATTAGGAATGCATACATGGGGACCTGTCATACATAGACAGACATCAGCAAATACAAGAGTAGAAGCAGCTGGAGCCCCAAGATCTGTATTTGTGAAATGATCTTCTGCAGTAAAGTTTACTAATAGAGATGAGCGAGCATACTCGCTAAGGGCAATTACCCGAGCGAGCATTGTTCTTAGCGAGTACCTGCCCGCTCGGAAGAAAAGATTCGGGTGCCGGCGCGGGTGAGCGGTGAGTTGCGGAAGTGAGCGGGGGGAAGAAAGTGAGAGAGCGATCTCCTCTCCGTTCCCCCCTGCTCTCCCCCGCCGCTCCCCGCTCTCCCCCGCCGGCACCCGAATCTTTTCTTCCGAGTGGGCAGGTACTCGCTAATGACAATGCTCGCTCATCTCTATTTACTAACTACTCAGAAGAAAATTACTGAAATCTGTAAAAAATACTTCTTCAAACACTACTGGTATGAACGAGGCCTAAGAGGGTCAATCATATAATACACTATTCTATTGTATATCCATGCGTGTATAATTTGAAATTGAAACTGACATTTCCTGACTCAAGATCAGAGATGAGAGCATAGAGATGTAGCAAACATTAACTTGACGTTTAATGCTTCATGATAACTTCATTATAAAGTACTACAATGCTGTGAATCGCGTTATCACAAGGTATCAGACATGTTTACGGTTGCTACATCTGAGCTTGAAAACTGTATATTTACCAGTGTTTTGCCAACAGGCGTAATTCCTATTAAGAATTCCCATTTGCCCCTGAAATAGGGATGTATATGAATGTTTTTTCAGTCTCCGTTGTCTTATATACTGAAAGTATAGATCTGTAATAGGAAATTCGGCCATTGGGGAATCGAATTTTCACAAATTTGCTCATCTGTAGTCAAGGTATCAGCGTGCAGGCATTCTATAAGCCATCAGCAGTATTATTCCAATACAGTGTAAAGAGATCTGACACCCGACCACAACTGCAATCCTACGCTCATCAGTAAAAAGCTCAGTACATAACATATTTACAAATTAACCATGCATCATCCCATCACCCAGGCTTATCTGAAAGTTTACCTACTCATCTGCCACAATTCAAAGCAAACTGATTTAGGAAGAAAAGAAAAATCATAATTTGGAATGATCTGAGGTTTTAAGATGATCTCTCCCATCTACTATGGTCCTTTTCTCTCCCACCTACTATGGTTCTCTTCTCTCCCACCTACTATGGTTCTCTTCACTTCCATCTACTATGGTTCTCTTCTCTTCCATCTACTATGATTCTCTTCTCTTCCATCTACTATGGTTCTCTTCTCTTCCATCTACTATGGTTCTCTTCTCTCCCTCCTACTACGGTATGGTTCTTTTCTTTCCTACCTACTATGGTTCTCTTCCCTTCCATCTACTATGGTTCTCTTCTCTCCCACCTACTATGGTTCTCTTCTCTCCCACCTACTATGGTTCTTCTCTCTCCTACCTACTATGATTCTCTTCTCTCCCACCTACTATGGTTCTTCTCTCTCCTACCTACTATGATTCTCTTCTCTCCCATCTACTATGGTTCTCTTCGCTCCCAGCTACTATGGTTCTACTCTCCCATCTACTATGGTTCTCATCTCTCCCATCTACTATGGTTATCTTCTCTCCCACCTACTATGGTTCTCTTCTCTCCCACCCACTATGATTCTCTTCTCTTTCATCTATTATGATTCTCTTCTTTTCCATCTACTATGGTTCTCTTCTCTCCCACCTACTATGAATCTCTTCTCTCCCACCTACTATGAATCTCTTCACTTCCATCTACTATGGTTCTCTTCTCCCCCACCTACTATGGTTCTCTTCCATCTACTATGGTTCTCTTCTTTCCCAACTTCTATGATTCTCTTCTTTCCCAGCTACTATGGTTCTCTTCTCTCCCACCTACTATGGTTATCTTCTCTCCCATCTACTATGGTTTTCTTTTCTTCTATTACTATGGTTCTCTTCTCTCCCACCTACTATGGTTCTCTTCTCTACCATCTACTATGGTTCTCTTCTCTACCATCTACTATGGTTCTCTTCTCTACCATCTACTATGATTCTCTTCTCTTCCATCTACTATGGTTCTCTTTTCTTTTATCTACTATGGTTCTCTTCTCTTCCATCTACTATGGTTCTCTTCTCTTTCATCTACTATGATTCTCTTCTCTTCTATCTACTATGGTTCTCTTTTCTTTTATCTACTATGGTTCTCTTCTCTTCCATCTACTATGGTTCTCTTCTCTTTCATCTACTATGATTCTCTTCTCTTCCATCTACTATGGTTCTCTTTCATCTACTATGGTTCTTTTCTCTCCCATCTACTATGGTTCTCTTCTCTCCCACCTACTATTATTCCCTTCTCTCCCACCCACTACGGTTCTCTTATCTCCCACATACTATGGTTCTCTTCTCTCCCACCCACTACGGTTCTCTTCTCTCCCATATACTATGGTTCTCTTCTCTCCCATTTACTATGGTTCTCTTCTGTTTCATCTACTATGAGTCTCTTCTCCTCCATTTACTATGGTTCTCTTCCATCACTATGGTTCTCTTCTCTTCCATCTACTATGGTTCTCTTCTCCACTATACAATATGGTTCTCTTCTCTTGAACTAAAAGCCAATTCCGGTCATGGTTTCTCTTCACCCACATTAGGATAAGATAAATCCCAGGGGGGTAATGCTTCAATAGATTAGCTGCTGGCCCCCAACTTTGAGTATTTTTCAATTAATGTTTATGGAACATCTCATATTAGGACCTCTAAAAAAGGTTAAAGTAACTCTTGGAGGAGCCTAATGGGTCCCGGATTCCAATTTTCTAGACTTTACCAAGAAAACTGAGGACCTCTGACATGTCCAATCGTTTATGAAGAAACTGGCAGCATATCAGGATGCAATAAAATCGATGTTTTTTATTCTCCCACCACCAATAACAGCAACGTTTCGGCTGAATAGCCTTCCTGAGCTTGAGGAAGGCTATTGAGCCAAAACATTGCTGCTATTGGTGATGGGAGAACAAAAAACATTGATTTTATTGCATCCTGATATGCTGCCAGTTTCTTCATATATGATTGGACTTTACATGGAGGCATTGGTTTGAGGCTTCCTACTGGCGATTGCATGGAGGTCTGACCCTGGATAGGGGATAATATTTTTGCTGTTGATACACCTTCTGTACTCTGACCTCTGATATGTCAACAGCCACAAATAACAATTATGCCTGTGTCACCCAGGCGCAAGCACATTTACGTATTTGCGCAATCTGCACTACATATCTGCACCAGCTAGTACGTGTTTTACTGTATGCCACATGCAACCATGCTCCCATTCATTGTAGTGGGCAATTAGGCTAATTAGTTCAATATGTGCTCTTTTCATGCACAGATGCACAGCAAAATAGAGCATGCTATGTATTTTTTCGCACAAACAAAATGCGTGCACAAAATACGCTTATGTGAACGAGCACATTGAAATCAATGCGTTATATTCACTGCGTATTGAGCGCGCAAAACGCTGCGCAAATACGTTCGTGTGGCACAAGCCTTAGAGTAAGTAATAGTAGACAGGGTTAAAACTATAAAGCCGGGGTCTCGGGCGCTGTGCTGTTTGTGGATGAGTGTAATTGTTTACGCACAGCACTATATATCTATTTTTTTTTTTTTAGTCAATTTAGTAAAAAATCACCGACAGTGAAAAATATACAGACATACTGGAAAACCAACATTGAATGCTAACGATAAGCAATTTCTGTCTATGTCTCAGATCCCAATAAGGAACATGTTAGCAGCAAAATGATGCTAATTACAATCACAATAACCTAAAAACACCTCCAACTTAAAAAAAAAAAATCATAGACGCATCTATTTCTTCCAACTGGCACGGGCTAATAGTTCCCTATTGATACGAACAGTCCTCAAATTAAGGAAGGTTGGAACCAAGCCTATGTATAGAATGTCTTCCCGCAGGGTGTATGCAAGCTCACACTTTTGGATTCCTGGAGAACCGCTTTAATTATAGTACATGACATAATAGAGAAGGTGATGGGTTGTTTTAGTAGGCCATAATAAAAGCTTCTTATTCAAATACCCATCGACTCTTGTACCATTGTAGTTTACATTTGTGACACGTAATATGAAATTATTTTAAATATTATAAAACGTGGCAATAATAATTCTACACGCTGATATATGATTCAGAATCATGTAAGATCTTCTACTTTGGCCTGAATATGACAGGCAAATAAAAAGCTGCTATCATTGCACTGCAGCTTAAGAAGCAAATACTTTGAGTGGTTGATGAGGAACTTAAGAAAAAGTCTACAAAAATTATTTTGTAAAAATTCTTATTTTTAGAAGTATTTTAACTGGTTCCTGTATCATAATGATCATAAGCCATACAAATCTTGTCATAAATTGAAAAATGATGAATCTAGTTCCAGTAAAGTCCGTACAAACCATATCTGATATATCGTTGTACACAGTGACAAAATATTTCAGACACTATATGTCTAATATCAAACGCTGATAATATGGAGCATAGGAAAAGAGAACAAAAAGCCCAAAAAACTAAGCACTATCAGCATAGATTCCCACATGCGGTTGTTAGTGCGGTTTTTCTGGAGGGGATGATTCTTCATCGTCCACTCCCGGCTTAAGCAAACATAAAACGCATCAAAAACTGCAGGTATATATGCGTGTTCAGTGACTGTATTGGTTCAGCTGGATACAGGAAACTTCACGGGCCTTTTAGAAACTAAAAAAGAGGCAATAAAATATTGCACCTGCCACTAGACCAATATAACATAAAATGTATATAAAAATGTCATAATATAAAAATATGTTTAAATAAATTGTAATGAAATCATAAGTAGATAAATAAATATGAGGCGATTTTTTTTCTCAACCTCACTTTGTTTCTTGTATAGAGGAAAAGGAAAGAAAATTATATAAATAAAATTGGTCAAAATATGCAAAAAAAATTTTTAATTTTGAGTCTTTTTAGAGACTAAAAACAGTGCAGTTACCATATATTGATTAAAAAGCATTCATAGTGTAAATGCTGGCAAAAACTCAACGGAGGTTATTATTTTTGTATTACATCGTCAATTTCTGTCCATAGATTATTTTTTTAATATATTTAAGGACGGCTTTTCCATATACTAGAAGATATATTTATAAAGCAAGCCTTAATGACAATAGTTATAGACCTAAACGACTTCAAGGCACATACAAAGGCTTGCTAGTCAGGTCAAAACTGAAATGTGAAAGTGCAAATAAAAAAAAAAGCCAATAATTTATGGACAAAAAAATGTCAAATATGACTTTTGTCACTTTTTCTGTTCTGTAAATTTTCACAAGTGACTCATATAAACTCTTCAGACTTGCTGAGGATGCGTAGCAGAGAGTCGCTGTTTTACAGACCAGTAGTGTGCCACTGCTACAGTAGCCAGGCCTTAATAAATAATTCTCCTGTAACTACTGCCCACAAACACCCGCTCAGACGGATTTTTTGGTATAAACGAAAAAAATTGCATTGAAATCAGTTCTACTATTTTTTGCATTTAATGTGGTTTGCATTTTACAGACCGGGTTACAACATCCATGTTAGTGACTCCATGGATTAGATAGTTTTGATGCACATATTAGCCTACATTCTAATGTAAAAGTAAAGAAAATATTTAAAATTTCTTATTTTTTATGTTTAGATTATTTTTTTGTTAAATTAATGAACGACTGATATTCTGGAAAGCTCAAGCAAAATGCAAATATGTTCTGTAATTAGAGCTAAATTAGATGTACATTAACAATTCACACAATCACAATATTTTTTCCACTGGACCTTCATTAAAAAATAAAGTATAAATGTGAGGTTTTATAGTTGTAAGTAAGGATTCTAGAATTATCCTGTACTTTCTCTGTAGTCATCTTAAAGAATGTTTTAATGTACGTCCTAAACAAAACAATTGCAACAACATTATTACTTTTGATAATGATTGTTTTCTTGCTTTGTTTTTTTTTGTTGGGGGGGGCATAAATTAACAAATAGAATGGAAAATTTTGGACTTTTATTAATATTGATGGAAGTGAAAATTATCCAGACAGGAAACAATGCTGTCACTCCCATAATTGTTAGTTAGCCTCATATGGTAATATTTCCGTTCTCCCTTACTTGACCAAATCCTGGCACCAGCCATTTAAAGTATGGTAACATGACCTATGCAAAATAACACTATATGATAACGCAGCTATGGAGGTGAATGCATGCTAGACAGTGTGAGTTCAATGTATAGAGGGAGAACAGCACAGAACTTAAAGACTGCACATTTTCTCTCATAGAAATGTCCATCCTGTTGGTTTGTTGCAGAAATAAATTTAGCGTTATATGTGTGCCCCCTGGAGAAGCATTCTGTTGCATCACTGAGTTAATGCAGAAACCCCTCTGGGCATGTTTACTGTAAATTTACAAATACTTAGCTCCAATCAGAAAGACACAAAAAGGCAGGATTAAGTATTCCACTGCCAAAGGAAAAAGATAGATAGATAAACAGACATGCTGGTGGTTAGATGGATGGACAGACATACTGATAGATAGATAAATAGATAGCAAAATAGATAGATAGATAGTAGTCGGCTCAGATACAGAAGAATAGAAGAAAGAAAGAAAGAAAGAAAGAAAGAAAGAAAGAAAGAAAGAAAGAAAGAAAGAAAGAAAGAAAGAAAGAAAGAAAGAAAGAAAGAAAGAAAGAAAGAAAAAGAAAGAAAAGATATGGTAGAAATTATAAAACATATAGTTTGCAGATGACAGAAAAAAAGAGAAAGGATAGATGTCCCAATGGCAAAGGAAAAAGAGAGAAAGGTGTTTAGATACAAAGAAATCGAAAAAAAAAAGAAAGAAAGAAAAGCTAAAAAGTTAAGCGAAAAAGAATTAGAAGCTAAAATAAGAGAAAAAAGAAAGTGAAAATGGACAAAGATAGGTATGAGATAGATAGATAGATAGATAGATAGATACATAGATAGATAGATAGATATGAGATAGATAGATAGATAGATAGATAGATAGATAGATATGAGATAGATAGATAGATAGATAGATAGATAGATAGATAGATACATAGATAGATAGATATGAGATAGATAGATAGATAGATAGATAGATAGATAGATAGATAGATAGATAGATAGATATGAGATAGATAGATACATAGATAGATAGATAGATAGATAGATAGGAGATAGATAGAAGATAGATAGATAGATATGAGAGAGATAAATAGATAGATAGATAGATATGAGATAGATAGATAGATATGAGATAGATGGATAAATAGATAGATAGATAGATAGATATGAGATAGATAGATAGATAGATAGATAGATGTTCTAAAATGTATAAACATCTTGAAAAGAATATAACCTGATATTACATAAGTAAATGGACAACGGTTTGGGGTCTGAGGCTGATGAATAAATTTACATGCATTTTGCAGTGGTATGGGAATTTGGAATACAGTATATTATTAATATATTGCATTTCTTCGGGCTGTTAGTGAGAAACATCAGACTGTTGTCTGTAATATTACAGTATGTATCAGAGTGTGTGTATAATATACATCAGTCTGTTAGTGTATTACTGCATATCTCTCAGACTGTTAGTAGGTATTATTATGCATCAGATTGTTAGCATGGATTTTATATATATATATATATATGTGTGTGTGTATAGTAGTTAGTTTGCGTTACACATATCAGGCTGCTAATGAGCATTCTTATGTATTAGACCGTGGGCATTATCAGGCTGTTATTTAGTGTTATACAGTATATATGAGGCTGTTAAAGAGCATTGCCATGTGTCAGACTATAGATTTTAAAATTTATCAGGCCATCAATGACTAAAAGTCTGATATTGCAGGTTATATATTTCAGGCTGTTGTCTATTATTATGTATCAGATTGTGGATAATATCAGGCTATTAGTGGATATTGTATATATAAGCCTGATAGTGTGTATTATTAGGCACAGACTGTGCATATCACAATTTATCAGGCTAATAGTATGTATTATATATAGTCAGTCTGATATATGCATTATCATATATCAGACTGTCAGTGTGTATCACTGCCTGTGAGGCTTGCAGTGGCCTTTATTGGTGTGTTTCAGTGTGTCTCATAGTATATACACCTCAGTCTGCATCAGTTTTATTCCAGACCCGGTTATTAGACTACAAAAGCCCATCCTGCATAAAAGAGAAGAGGGAAAGAAGCGATCAGCTGCAGGGCAGTAAAAGTAGTCTCAACACCCAAAACCAAGACATTCCTGCCCATATCCTGATCTGCTCACTAGGATCCACAGTAGTAGCAGTACAGAGGAGTGATACACAACGTTCCCCGGCCGGGCTTTAGAGTGTTAGCTCTTTGGTACATTGACATTGGCAGATATTAGTGCACCCCTCTCTCTCCCCATGCAGAAGACATGCAGCACCCACCTTGAATGCGACTGGCAGCGTCTTGTTGCAGCGCCAGTGAGAGGGCAGCACTGAGCACAGGAAGTTGGGGCTGTCAGTCCGCACCAGCTCGGCCGGGTGGTCGGCGATGATCTCCACCATGGTGCGGTTGTCGTGCGCCCGCAGCCTGGGCACCGGGAGCGCCGCTTCCTGCTGCTGCTGCTGGCTCTGGGGCTGCTGCGGGCCGCCGGGCACCGGGCTCACGTCGCTCATCTTGCCGGGCTGCAGGCTGCTGGAGGGCGGGCTGAACCTCCGGCTGGTGCTGGGATCTACGGGAATACGCATCACAACAGCCGGGGGTTATTGTCAGGACGATGAGGGGGGAAAGAGCAGAAGTTGGGGGGGTCACAGTGCACCCCGATATGTGAGTGTAGTAGTGAAGGGGTTAACAGATCGCTCAGTGCACTACTAGTACATGATAGCTGGTGGTGAGCTCAGGGGATGGGGGATCCCTGCTGCTGGACGAAGAAGAGGATCCCTATGCACGGTGGCTGCAGAGGAGCGGCTGAGAGTGGAGTCCAGTTTGAGATCTTCGGGAGATCAGGGGACCCCTCTGATGGAGAGCAGTTTATGGATGGCAGGACAATGAATTGGGGGGCCTTCTATTGGAGATCCAGTGATTGATGATGGAGGGGGGCCCTGTGCTCTTGGTCAAATGATGGATGGTGAGGGGGTCCTTTGGTTGGAGATCAGTTCATGTATCGGAGAATTCCAGCTGATGGTTGAGTGGATCCCTTCTGTTCTCGGTCGAGTGGATCCCTTGGATGGAGATGAGTTCGTGTTGTTAGTGGATCCCTTGGATGGAGATGAGTTCTTGTATTAGTGGATCCCTTGGATGGAGATCAGTTCATGTACTAGTGGATCCCACTCGGGAGAAGTCGCTTCTCAGGTTCGGTAGGTGTGCACCGCTGCAGTCTATATGCGATAGTCCTTATTTACTATGTGTCCTGCGGCAGCGGCTCTCTGCTAGCTGTAACCTAACAATCTGCACATGGGTTCTGTAAAAAGTCCCTGATTAATATGAATGAGCTCCCCCTACCAGGAAACTGCTGCCTAGAAGCAGCCCCCATATACATGTATCTGTCAGTAGCTTGTGCCCCCCTGGTGCAATGTTCTGCTACAGCACCCCCCCTTGCACCCCACAATCTTATCTGCTGTATCCAGGGATGAGGGCAGCCTTCTCTCCACTCCTCTTCTTCTTTGATCTGCTTTATAATAATAGTTAGAATAAGTTCTTCTTGTCTTCTGTCAGAATTTCTCCATGAAGGCAGCAGCAGGAGGAAAGTAAAAAAAACTCCCCAGCAGCAGCAGCAGCAGCCTCAGTGGTGGAGGAGCTCTGGCTCTTTTTTCTGCAGGAGGCTGGATTTGTAAATGATTAGGGGTTTTGCGGTTTATATAGTGAGTCCTCTACAGCCAGAGCAGTCTATGAGCCACACAACAAACACGTGGTGTCCTGACACGGGATCAAGCTCATTAGCATGAGTGGTGCCCAGACTGCTGCCCCCATGTCCTGAGCTCATCACCAGCTACACCAGGAAACATTAAAGGAGTGCAGCTCTTGCAGGAAAAAGGCAATAAGAACAAGCAAGCCGCTGCCTGGGCTCAGAGGTCGCTTGTGCTTGTTTGTGTCTATGTTACCAAAAAAAGGGCAGATCTTATAAAAGAAGCATTTTCTGTACCCAATAGTAGTGGTGCTACCCTCCCACCGCAGATAAAGGGCCTATGAAAAGCTGCTGGAAGATTTGGGGGAAATCTACTGTGCCTTGTGCTATTCCAGTGGAGTCTAGAGAAGGAAAGGAGGGGTTGTGCTGGTGCGCAGGTCCTTTTTTTGGGGGGGATACCTCATATTTATAATGTACATTAGAGTATAGATATAGTGCATGTCCTATCATTTTGCCTTTGGAGTCAGATTGCAATTGGAAGGGGTTAATAGGATGGCAGATGAGGTCATTATACAGACATCGCTGACCCGGTGGCTCTCTAGCTGTTGTGAAACTGCTACTCCCATCATCTCCCGACTTTAGGCTGTATTCACACATCATGCGATTTCCGTCCAATGCGATATGGAACGGAACGCGCATTAGTTAAGAACTCGTTATTTTTAATGGGTGTAGACACATGGGCGATTTTTCTCTTGGACTGAGAGTCCGAGATAGGAAAATTGAAGCATTTCCTATTTTTGGTCGATTCTGTCCTGTGGATGCGGGGGGGGGGGGGGGGGGGAATCACATCGCACTTGCATGCCATCGCATCACAATAGCTGAAAAAAAAATCACAGGTTAATGAGTGCAATATCGTTACGATTTTCTCGGACTGATATTGCACTCGTCTATGTGAATACAGCATTAGGCAACCTATTGCATTTCATTGAATTGCTAGCTGGCACTGCAGGGGTTAATTAAATCTGCTAATTCCACAGTCCGTGATGCCATTAGACAAGTTTATATTTCAGTATGATGTCATCAGGTTTTATGGTAGAATGTGATCTTGTGCTGTAGAACTACACTGTGGGCTCATTTTATGCAGCTTCCCTGCCATGCTGGGAGTTGTAGTTTCACACAACAGCTGGAAAGCCACCGGTTAGAGAGAAATCATAAAAACAAAAAAAAAAGTTATAGATACAGAGATATGGATATTTAACAGCGGTATATTGTATAATTATCCAGTGTGGCGGACAATGCAGTTATTATACAGAGGTAATGTGCAGCCGTCACTTTAAAACAGAAGCAACAATTATTCCCAAATACCCTGCATGTTATTACAAAGTATCTACTTCTGTAACCCCTGAGATGCCTGCAGGTTTTTTGCTACCAGTTTATGAAGCACCTATTGCTGCACTTGTGGTGATGGAAGGGTTAAGTTATATATGATTTAGATCTGGACTGATATAATTAGTGTTATATATTCCCATGTACTATGATGGCTAGAGTGTTCCTCATGTGGTGGTGAAGTGTGACAGTAGGGGATAGTGGAGAATTGTGTAGTATAGCATTGTATATAGATGAGCTGTAGTGTTGGTCCAGGGACAGCGGGACAGTGATAAGGGCCGCTGGACATTAAAGGTTGTGGCCCCCTTACCAACCACTAGGGCCATGTTACACTTGAGTAGGTTTATCAGATTGCATAATAATAGATCACGGAGAGGGCGCCTAACACAAGTGGCTGGGGATAAGGGATACAAGTCTCCCATATTCTAATAGGTCAGGTTCCCAACGGTGGCACTCCCTATGGATACAGTATTAAGGTCTGCTTTTGAAATAAGTCTTTAAGGGCGCAGTCGCATATGAAGTTTTCTATAATGTGGATTTTAAAGCCAAAAGCAGGTGAAGAGCATAAAAGGAGAGACAGAAAAAAAGGACAGATAGACCTGCTCTTTTTCGGAACCACTCCTGGTTCTGGCTTCAAAAACTGTATCATAAAACCTGAACATTAACTGCAAGTGTGAACACAACCTATGGAGTACAGTGACTGACTAAGGAGATGTAGTCCCGCGTTACACACTGGTCCTGGAGCACTGCCTGAATGCTCAGTATGGCTCAGAGGATATCTAACAGATAGTTGCTAATTTCCTGATCACTGGGACCCCCACCGATCACTGGCTAAGCGTCTTGTTCCTGCTCACTGCATAACCACAGTGAAGAGGAGTTTGAATGCAGTAGTGGTCCAGCATGCGCCCTACTGCTTCATGCAGTGTCTGCAGGGGACCTTTCAAGACAGGCGGATTTAGCCACAACACTCTCCACAACATATGGAAGATTCCAATTCTGCAGGCCTCTGTGCAAATTTTGATACAGAATTGAAAATGACTGAATTCTGGCAGCAATAATGCATCAAAATCCGTATCCAGACATTTTGGTGCAGCAGATTCCGCTGTGTTACAGCGCATGTTGGCACCAAATTCCGGCCTGTGTGAAAGACCCTTTGGGCCAAGGTAAACAGCTGAGCGCTGCTCTCAGCTATCTCTGTCAGTCCTATAGGAAACCTCATACAATATATCCTAAGGGACCTTTTACATGGGTGGAATTCTTCTGCACTGCAAGCCACGGTTAATTCTGCACCAAAATCCGCACGGCTCCAGGCAGATATTGAAAATGGCTTAATTCTGCCGGCAATTCAGCATCAAAATCCGCAATGAGACTTGCAGATTGTGGTGCGGAATTCACAGTGGTGTGGATTTGCGATGCAGAATGCTGAAGGCTCCTTAAGGGTGCTTTCACAAGGGACAGAATATTCCGCTGTCAAAATCTGCATGTAGGCAAAATGGAAATATTCCGCCCATAAGAAAGGTCCCCAATGGGATTTGAAATTACTGCATGCACTACTAATAGAATTTCTAGATTATCAAATGGCAGATTAAAGGAATTTTAATAAATAGATGGCTGGATGTCAGCCCTCAGGTGGACCAGATCCTATACTTTGTTACCACCACTAGGGGACATGTGATACACAATGTAGGATGGGGCTGCAGTTTGTACTTGAACATTTTTGTGCCAGTTTTAAAAAGTCTCAAATTAATATTCATTTCAATTTATTAAAGCCCTGCTTCTTCCCTAATTGGCTGAGACCCTTCAGACACAAGGACTTGGGTGCTATTGTACATTCTGCACTCCCCATAACTGCACCACTGAGGCTGGGTTCACACAGGACCGAAATCCTATGGAAATCTCGCGGAATGACTGCATGGAAAACGCAAAATTTCTGCGGGATAAGTGCAGCTTCAAAACCTGCGGCCTTTAGCCGTGGATTTTGGAGCCGCTTCGTCGCCTGCATTCCACTGCGGTCATCTCCCCCCATAGAGAGGAGAGCGTCCGCTGCGGAAACGGAGAAAGAATTGACATGCTGTGTCTTTGATTTCCGCGCCACATGTCAATTTCAGTGTGGCTTGGCCGCAACAGATCGTCCAATTTCCTGGCTAATTCACGGACATTCCGCACCAATTCCGCCCTGTGTGACCCCAGCCTAAATTTGCTGCATATCCTTTTGCTTTTTGTTCATGTTCAACATAATTATCGCTTGTACGAAAAAAAAAAGTTGGGGTAAGGATCTGTTCACACTTGCTTCATGGTTTATGCTTATAAGGGAAACCACAACACGTTGGCCGAATGGTTGTACTATAGATACCAATGGTGCCCAAAGAGCCTCATTACATTATAATAGGGTCCACTGGGTTCTCTCCGATGCAGATGTGAGCAGAGCCTACAGCTAATTTTACAAAAATGGCAGCAATATGGTAGTAAAAGAAGTAGAAAAACCAAAGAAATTCCTGCTCTCGGTGGAGTGTCAGTTCTGTCCTCATCTGAAGACCTCAGTAATGTGGGACACATTTGTTGCTAAGGATGCCCTGCTTGCCAACCCCGCTAAATAGCTGCCTACAGTCCTTTTATGAATCTAGACAGTCCCTCAACCTGGATTACAGAAGGACCTGTGTATGCTAATTTGTGATATGCCATAAACATGTACATGGGCTTCTAATGTAAAGCCCCTGGCCTGTTTATGAAATGCATCTGAAGACCCCCCATTTTGAGACCTCCTATTGGCTGAAGCAGTGGGATGGGTAAACAACCAAGGAACTGCTGCAGCCAATGTAAACACAGAGGATGAGAGCGACAGCAGAGGAGCAACCAGTTAGCGGAGAGGTTATTTTTTAAATATGCCAATTAAAAGGCTGTGGTTGTTAGACAGTTCAGCTCTAGTAACATTACTGTCAGACATTCATCTCAGGCACAGTGCTGATAGCTGAGAAGGAGCAAAGCACCCATTTTCGATACTAGGCGGGGTATTGTGGAGATGTTTTGAAAATATATATATTTTTTTTCTTGGGTAATTGACAGGTTGAGGATTAGGTTGGCTGGAAAATCACAGACTGCATTTAAAGGGATTGTTCAGAATTAGAAAAACATGGCTGCTTTCTCACAAGAACAGAGCCACACCTTCTCCACAGATTGTGCATGGCATTGCTATTTAGAGCCATTGACTTCAATAGAGTTACGTTGCCACCCATGGAGTGATCAGCCATGTTTGTCTGATCCTGGATAACCCGCCAGTTACTAACAAAACAGTCCTATTCTGTGAGTATAATCTGCTGCAGATATGATCAGGACTTTAAAAAAAATCAAATCAAATCATGGTATTTGTATAGCGTCAACTTATTCTGCAGCGCTTTCAGGTAATTATTACTTATTACCCCCCACCAAGCTGGGTTCTCATTTTACCGACCTCGGAAGGATGGAAGGCTGAGTCAACCTTGAGCCAGCTATCTGATTCATGCGGGGATTGAACTTACAACCTTCAGGTCGTAGGCGAGAGCTTACACTCTGCACCACACGACTTAATGCTCTGCACAAGTGTTTCTCAGCTCCAGTCCTTAAGATCCCCCCAACAGGTCGGTGTGGGTCTCAGTAGTGACTATTATGGCCTATCCTATGGATGCTTGATAAAAGTCAATTATGGTACAGCCCCTCTAACTATGTTTTGCTCCATATGCTTTTAAAAGGAACCTGTCATCACCAGTCAGCCCCGTAAACTACTTTATAGGACTGAACAGGTGAGAGAGCGGGGAGTCCGGGGAGCTGTATTTCATACTCATCACGTGCCCATGCACTGTGTCCCCATGAAGTTGGTGCGTGCACACGGCGTGACTCTGTGTGTGCACACTCCGAAAGAGATGAATGGAAGAGTGCATGCACAGAGCCATTTGAAAAGAGTCATGCCAACTTGGTGACGACACAACACAGGATCGGGGGACCTGGTGAGTATAAAACACAGCTCCCGGACTCCCCATTCCCTCACATTTGTGCCCCATAAAATATGTTACCTGTATCTTTCTCCAGAACTGACATGACCCACCCTCCCCTGTCCCACCTGTATTTAGTACATAGTGATATGGGCCATGCTGGCATAACCTGGGAATCTTCTGTATATAATTATATATGTACAGCTGCTACAAGTTATACATCTTTGTAATCTTTGTATATAGTGATATAGACCTGCTGGTATAACTTAGAATCTTCTGTATATAATTGTATATGTACAGCTGCTATAAGTTATACCTCTCCCTGTATATAGTGATATAGACCGTGCTGGTATAACCTGGGTATCTCCTGTATATAATGATATATGTACAGCTGGAATAAGTTACACATCTCCTGTATATAGTGATATAGACCGTGCTGGTATAACCTGGGTATCTCCTGTATATAATTATATATGTACAGCTGGAATAAGTTACACATCTCCTGTATATAGTGATATAGACCGTGCTGGTATAACCTGGGTATCTCCTGTATTAATTATATATGTACAGCTGCTATAAGTTATACATCTCCCTGTATATAGTGATATGGATCATGCTAATATAACCTGGGTATCTCCAGTATATAATGATACATGTATAGCTGGTATAAGTTATACATCTCCCTGTATATAGTGATATGGACCGTGCTGGTATAACTTGGGTATCTCCTGTATATAATGATATATGTACAGCTGGAATAAGTTACACATCTCCTGTATATAGTGATATGGACCGTGCTGGTATAACCTGGGTATCTCCTGTATATAATTATATATGTACAGCTGGTATAAGTTACACATCTCCTGTATATAGTGATATGGATCATGCTAATATAACCTGGGTATCTCCAGTATATAATGATACATGTATAGCTGGTATAAGTTATACATCTCCCTGTATATAGTGATATGGACCGTGCTGGTATAACTTGGGTATCTCCTGTATATAATGATATATGTACAGCTGGAATAAGTTACACATCTCCTGTATATAGTGATATGGACCGTGCTGGTATAACCTGGGTATCTCCTGTATATAATTATATATGTACAGCTGGAATAAGTTACACATCTCCTGTATATAGTGATATGGACCGTGCTGGTATAACCTGGGTATCTCCTGTATATAATTATATATGTACAGCTGGTATAAGTTACACATCTCCTGTATATAGTGATATGGACCGTGCTGGTATAACCTGGGTATCTCCTGTATATAATTATATATGTACAGCTGGTATAAGTTACACATCTCCTGTATATAGTGATATGGACCGTGCTGGTATAACCTGGGTATCTCCTGTATATAATTATATATGTACAGCTGGAATAAGTTACACATCTCCTGTATATAGTGATATAGACCGTGCTGGTATAACCTGGGTATCTCCTGTATATAATTATATATGTACAGCTGGTATAAGTTACACATCTTCTTGTGAATGTAGTCGTGATATATAGATAGTTGTGGATTTGGGCTTCTCTGTACAAGAACATATGTAGCATAATAAAGCTAATGGTTGTTTATAGGATTATAATGAAGTATTAGAATAATAACATTCTGATTAATGGACAGGTAGCTGGAGGTGTAGAATATTCAGTTCTGATTTGACCTGGAGCAGTTTCATACTTTCACAATGGATCTGTTTTATTAGCAAGGGGTTAAATCCAGAACTGCAGTCATCATTTTCCTGCTGGCCCAATCTCCATCCGCTGTTAGAATGAAGTTTTAAAAAAATTAACTTTTCTGTCACAGGGGAGAGCTCTCGCCCAACTCAGGCAACTGGAATGAATGAATCCAGAACTGAGACGGCTTGTGTTCTCCGGTCTGCACAGAGCCGGAACATGAAGAGTGAAATGTTACACAATGTGGCGGGGTGTCTTATAAATCAGCATCCTTCATCCCTCGTCTACAGGTATTACCGCTCTGTTTATTTATTGCAATATATCTTTTGTAAGAAAACATGTTGAGAAAATTAAAACAATGAGCTAATAACGTGTGGCCTCTGCCAAGAAAAAGGTAATTAGATATCGGAGTTCATTCTATTCCATGCGGTAAGGGTTTTTTATACTACTATTAATGGTATTTCTAAATATTTTTAATTAATAAGACTTGACAGCCACCCAAGAGATTTAGCTGGCCATACAGTTCCCGCAGAGGTAAGGGCATACACAGGGCATGCAAACTATAGAAGCAGATAAGGCAACTGCTATGGGGCTCTTGGACAGAGGGGGCCCAATCCTGGTGGGTCCAATCCCCTAAAGCTGCACTGGAGGATCGCAACTGTACTGAGGTGATGGGAGGCGTTGGCACAAAAACGTCTTGCATCTGCGGGGACATGGCACTGGCCTGTGTGAAATTAACATTAGGTCTACAATGAAGCAGCCGCAGACAGCTTTATAGGGCATGTTGGTAGGACATTCTGCATCTGCATATCGGTTCCATGCATGCTTGTTTCTACAGAATTCGCATTGAATTTTACAAAACCCCAATGTCTGTAAGAAATCTGCCACATGTGAACACACCCTTATCTATAGGTTGCTTTAAATAGTACTATGCCAGTGGAGGCCACTGAATATCCAAACTAGGGAAATGGGAGGGGAGGGGGCATCCTAAAATGTTCACTGTATATAAAACAACACAATGCTCCCTCTGCCGCAATAGATAGTTCAGGAGGCCATTCAATATGGCCTGTTGCAACCATTATCTTAGGGCTTATTCAGACGGGCGTATATCAGTCAGGTTTTCACGCCCGGACGATATACAAGGGGAGGAGGCGGGACAGGAGCTAGTGCACTGAGCTTCCACCCCCTCTCCGCTGTTTGCAATGGGAGGGGCGGGGGCAGAGCTAAGTTCCGCCCCCTCCCATTGCAAACAGTGGCAAGGGGTGGAGACTGGGCGGGAGCTCAGTGCACTAGCTCCTGACCCGTCCCGCCTCCTCCTCTTGCACAGAGGGGCAGAGTAATTTGGCCGGGCGTGAAAACCTGACCAATATGCGGCTGTTTGAATAAGCCCTTAGTGCCATGAATACCTTAAAGGGTTTGTCCTACAATAATAAGTTCTCTCCTACCCACAGGATAACAGATAACTATCTGGTGGGGCTCTGACCACTGGGACCTCCACCAATCATTACAACTGGGGTACTAATGGTCCCCAAATTTCTTTCAATGGCACTGCTAGAGATAGCCAAGTATAAGTGCTCAGCTATCTCTGGCAGTCACACCGAAATGAATGGAGCTGTAGTGTGCATGCATGACAAACACTCCATTCATTTGGGGACCATCAGGACCCCTGTTCTCCTGATGTACTTTTGCTAGCATTATTAGTAGACTACAGTACCCCATCATATTATCCGTCGAGCTTTAAATACACTTCCAGTACTTCCATACAGACAATATGTTGCCATACAATATCACTTAGCCTCTAAGAACATATTCTCATACAGACTGATGTACGCTAGACAAGTACTGTACCTTTAAGCAACCTCATGTGGCAGACCCAAGCGTTAGAGCAAAATTACTATACCCTTATATATCACCTGACTAGAGGTAGATGAGGATATAAGTGTGTGATTTAGTCGCAGGCTGCCATACAGAGGTACCCAAGTTTGACACTTAATGCATTAAATAAACTGAGGCGCAGGAGTTTTTTCTGCCTTTTCATCAGCTTTTCAATATTTTGTTTTGTGTTAAGAAAAGATAACTTGTTGCAGCAAGTTATGGGCGAAGGTTACATCTTGGTGAGGGTTACATCTTGGCGAGGGTTACATCTTGGTGAGGGTTACATCTTGGCGAGGGTTACATCTTGGTGAGGGTTACATCTTGGTGAGGGTTACATCTTGGCGAGGGTTACATCTTGGCGAGGGTTACATCTTGGTGAGGGTTACATCTTGCTACATCTGTATCATCCTCATTGTGCAGGTGGGGCTGCTATTGACAGCAATGTCATGTTTCCTTTCCTTGTCCCCCCACTGCTTCTATCAGAGCAGAGCGTGTGAATAATGGAAACACAGGAAGCGGACCGCTGCAGGGGATTCACAATACACCAACAGAGTCGGAGAAAAAATAGGAAAACTGTGTCCGGAGACCACCATGAGATGAGTCATCACACATAGTTTCCACAGTCATGTACGGTATATACACATAGGCGTTCATCTCTACTTTTATTTACTTAAGAGTCGTATAGTGTTGTTTATTAACCCCTTAAGGACCAAGCCAGCTTTAGCGTGCAGAATCGGAAGAAATGTCTGTTTTATTGCTTTCTTGCATCCCGATGTTTTTTTTTACATCATCGCATTAAGGCTAACTTCACACGGGTGAGGGTGATATCGGACGGCGAATCACAGCCTGATATTGTCCTTGCCATCCATGTGAAATCCCTGATGATTTGAGGCAATGGGAGACCTCGCATCACGTCGCGTGCACTTTGCACATGATGCGATGCTCCTGCCGGCCCGATTGAAAACAGTGGCGGTGCAATGCGAGAGTACGCACAAGATAGGATATGCCGTGATTTGATTCCTGCATCGCATTTCGGTGCCATGCGGGAAAAAAAATTGCTCATGTATATGACGCCATTCAAAAGAATAGGGTTCACATTTTAATGCCGGCCTAAGGCAGATGTATAAGCCATGACGATTGGTTTTTTTGTAATGAGTAGTACTCTCTATACTACCTATTTGGCAGTGCGTATTATTTAATATTCAAGTTTTCTTAATATTACGGGGATATCAAGTATGTATGTATGTATGTATTTATGCTTTTATATACTCAGTATCATTGGGACTGCCAGAGATAACTGAGCTGCAAGCGCTTGGGAATTTCCATCAGCCCCATTGAAATGAATGGCGTGCTGGCTGCATATGCTGGACTGCCCTTACTACAGGTGGGAGAAGCGTCCCTGCAGTGATGGCAGAGGTGGACAAGAGATCCCGTTTCTCAGAATAGGTGAGGGCTTCAGCAGTGAGGCCCCCACTGATCAACAAGCTACTGTGGCTAGGGAATAATTGAAATCCTGGTAAGGTAAAAAGGTAATGTCCCCTGGTGCAAACACAGAGTCGTGACCAACTCCTAGGGTGACGTTTTCTTGGCAGACTATTTTTGCGGGGTGGTTTGCAATTGCTTTCCCCATGTAATCCTGGTACAACTCCTTTAACCCTTTCCAATCCAATTTGTATACTAGTTTTTCTAGGGGGCTTACTCTTTTTCTGCTGTTATACAACGGCGCTATCTGCTGGCTAAAGCCAGTACTGCATGAGGTGACACGTTGGATAGGCTCCGACATCAGAGAGGCTGGCAATATACAGTAAGAGGACCCGGATGGGCGTCTTCCAACATCAGAGCTGCACAGTCTTAAATCATAATGTCTTCAGACGTCAGACAGTGGATTGGAAAAGGTTAACTTTTTAATGGTAAATTCAGAACAGGGGCTTACATCGGTCCGCAGGGGTGCTAAAGTCCTTTCTAGTTTTTTTTGCAGTTAATGCTTCAGTATACTCTTTCAATGGATGACAGTAAGGGCTTAAACACATGGGCATGTATTTGTTCCATTATGCGGCCATGAAAATCACCGCTGCATAATGGGATGAAACAAAACCATTGATTTCAATGGTTTCATTTCCACTATCGGGATTCTCGTGCATTAAGACTACACGCAAGAAAATAGGACTTGCCCTATCCATGGGATTCTCATGTGCTAATACTACGTGCGAGAAAGATAGAGCAGGACCTATCTTCCCATTTTTTTAAAACTCGCACGTGTTTTTGCCCAAAGGGTGAATTGAAACATAGCAGATTTGTAGTAGAAATTTTTGAGAACGGGCTTATCTTGGTGCAAGCACATGGATTCCTGCAAGCCCCATTCAGATAATGAAAGAGTCTCAGAAATTTCTACAACACGTGTACCACATGTGAATGCAGCCTTACTGTCATGTACTGCAACAGTTATGTTTTCCAATGAACTAACTAAAAAAACTGGTAAGTGCAAATGGACATTCTGAATGGGGTCTATGTTAAGCCTTGGCATGTCCATATAAAACCGTCATCCATGGAAATTATGATGCAAGGGGAATGAAAAGAAAAGAAAGAGGTAGAAGTAGCAGTCACAACTGGGTCCTGGTGCTTAAGGATCACCAAAGACCCTCTGATACATAAGAAGAAGCAAGTACCATATATAACACATTATAGATTTTGCATTGGGGCTCAGGAGCTTGACATCTAAAATCTAACCTTTCTCCAATTTTAGCTTATTCAACTTATTCCACAGGCACAGCAGCCATGGTCAATACCTTCAAGGGGTAGTCAGGCCTTTTTTCAACTGATGACCTATCCTCTGGATAGGTCATCAGTACTTGGTCGATGTGGATCCGCCACTTGGGATCCCTATCCATCAGGTGATCGTTTAGCCCGCTGTCAGTGCGGACCAACGGCCAGTCCTAATCGTACAAGGAGCAGAAAGCGTAATAGAAACATGGCATGCCTATTGATTTCAGTGATTTTACTTTCACTGCCTCCCCAGTGAGTCGATGACAACATCTGGTCCCACTGCACTAACAATGGGCCTGACGATCAGTTGTTCGACGGGAATCTCCATCGATCAACTACTGATGACTTATCTGGATGATAGGTCATCAGTTGGAAAAAGTCCAGCAAACCCCTCCCAGAATGCAGGACTTGGGGCAAACAACTGATCGGCTCACGTCTCGCTCTTGACACCCCTGACAATCAGCTGTTTTTACCTAGGGAAGTCGCGGCCAGCCACACATTCACTGCAGGGGAAATGTAGTATTACAGGACAGCCATTCGCATGAATTGGCTGTCCTCTGTAATACCAGGACAGCAGAAGGTCCACCAGAACCACAGCCGCTCTCACTGAGTGTCTCTCCATCCTGGATCATAGAATGGGGTCCTAACAAGGCATATGAACCGAGGTTCTGGGCCCAACCCTTTTAACCTCCGCACATTTCAACATACATGTACATGCAAATTTACAAAGGGTATAATATACATAAAGATAAAAGCCTGTAATCCGCAACCCAATTATCCAGAATTGCTACTTGTTCTAATCTTAATTTTAATATAATATCTTATCTCCTAATTACTTTCCTTATCATCTGATCGTGAGTACACAAACTTCTTTGTACATGACAATCCCTGTTTTTTGTTTTTATGGGGAAATACAAAAACATTCCAAACTTTATTAACCTATCGCTGAACTACAAAAATATTTTTCACATTGCCTAATGAGGGTAATTTAAATAGCTTGTCTAATTATTATTATTGCAGTCCTTGTTGATATTGTATTTAGTATAATTGTCTGGACTAGATGGGGTAGCGCGTCCTGCAGTCACCTTACAGGGAAGGGGGCCGTCTCTGTTGTCTTTAGTATTTGCATTGCATCCATGTGATGCTGAGTGTTACATTTGCCTTCAACACATATTACGGATACAGTTCCGTTCATTAATTCCAGCTTGCTTTGCAAGGAAAAAAGTGACATATAACCAAAGTTGCTCTCCTTAGCTGTGCACAGAGCGTGGAGATATACAAATCACAGCTTCCTACAGGCCAGGGACGAGGAGGGGGCTTATTTCTCTCTCTCTGATTGAACGCTGCAACTCCTGACATATTTGCTTGAAAAATATTCATCTATTTGCAATTCCAAAATGATAAAAGATAGATGGTTAACCCTTTCACCACTCCCAAAAGAGCACTTTACCATTAAAAAAAGGTCAGCAACTAACAATACTGCAAAGAGGGCTAACTTGGCTTAAAAAAGTCTATCTGTATTTAAAGGGTATGTACACTTTTGCAACCTCATTTATAGTTTAGGCATCTAAAATAAAAATGAAGTAACTTTGAAAATTATCCTAATTTAACATATCCTAGACCTTTGTGTCTATAGCTCCAGCGCTCGGCTATACAGTAGTCACAGAGAACTATCACATTTGTGTATAATCTGTTGGCAGCTAATACTTCACTGCCTCTTCATGGTAACCTACATGTATCGAACTACAGGATCAGACTAGAAGGGGTTGTTTGTCATTTACATACTTGTAGATACATAGGATCTGAATGCAAAACACAGTAGGATATATTTTTTTTCTTGACTAAGGGGATTTTAGATACATGAAGCAACATAAAACGGGTTGCAGAAAATCCACCTACTGTTAACACCTGATTTATTATATTAGGTTATGATAAAAAGAAAGCTGAAATATGGTGAAAAAATAACAAACATTTTTATTCTGAACCCGAAATTCACATTTGCAAAAGAGTTGGACACCTCCAGCCTCACCCATCTGATGAAAAAATAATAAAGGCTGAGCCAGAAAAAAATCCCGAATAGCCCAAGTAGTCATTCATACACGAAAGCAGTTGGGTGATTTCACGTCCCAACTCCCTGCAGCTGCAGCGCCGCCTCTCCATTCACCCCACCAGGTCTCCTTACAAGCTGCAGAGCCAGCCTATGAATGGAATGTCGCAGGCTACTGCAGCCAATCACAAACCGCAGCAGTCAATCTTTAAGGTTTAAAATCAAAAACGCTCTTCCCATAAATAATACCTAGGAATTGGATCCCCTTGAAATATAACTTTTATTAAATAACGCAAAGATTGCACATAGAAACGAAAATATTTAGGCCGCATGCACATGGCTGGGTCGGATTCCACATGCAGGATCCCGCAGTGGAATCAGACCATGTGCCGGACTGTGAGCCCAGGCGTAGCTGTGCAGATTGGTCTTCTGTGTGCTGCAGATGTGCTGCCTGGTGCACATGTGCAGTGCAGAGAATGCCGCGCCGGCAATGACGCGGATCCACGGCGATTTACGCACGGAAATAGAGCATGCTGCGATTCTTCCTCCGCGATTGGAACTTGCTAGTGATTTCCGCTCGTGTGTGTGAAAGAATTATTTTACATTGCATGCCATGGACGGACATTGCTGCCGTGGCCAGATGCCTGCCGTGGATTCCGCAGCAAAATTCTACTCATGTGCATTGGGCCTAAAAAGCCCAGTAAATGCTGAAGACCTATATGTTTAATATTGTGGTTTATTATTACCCACATTGTCAATGTATCCCATATTCTGATAGCTGTCAGTCTATGGATATAGTTATATTTGCATTTGTAATTCAGCAGGTCAGTATCTTAGCATATCTTCCCTTTTTCAACCTTCAGCGTTTGTGATTGGCTGCAGCAGCCAATGACATCACATAAACAGGCTGACTGCAGCCTATAAACAGAGTGTGAATGGAGGGGCGGCACTGGAGCTGCAGGGAACCGGGACGGGTGATTCTAGTCTGTTTTTCATAGTCTATGCGCAGTCAGCATTTTTAACAAAAAAAAAACCTCATTAAACATCTGTCTGATAATCCTTGCTCTTAAAGGGGGTTTCCAGAATTAAAAAAAGTTAAGCTAAGTGGAGAAAATGTGATAAAAAAAAACACAGTACTAACTTGATAAATACCCCAAAACTCCAGAGCCACCATCCCTTTAAGAAAAGAGATTATATTAAAGTCTGAATTTCTGAAAACCCCATTATAAATTGAGGGATTGGAAAATCTAGACCGGTAAACTAGCCTTTAGGCTTAGTTCTCAGCATTGGAAACCAATACAGACTATATTAATATTAGTATTTCATTATAATATTTAACCTCTCTAGAACAGATATGTGCTTGCTGTTTTTCTTAAATGTAGATATTTACTTCTTAAAAACTTGCCTGGGGCGGCCATGTTGGAGGCACATCCTTCCTGTATTGTCTGTCTAGACAGTGCAGCAGGGTGTGTGTACTGTATGCGCTATTGAATGGGAAAAGAGTCATCTGACTAACAGAGTTTCCAGTAAGTGATCATGGAACTTTACATAGAGCCTGCAGGAGTGCAGTACACAGAATGGCCTGTAGGGGGATTTAGACAGGCATTCCTGGATCTGAAGGGAAGGAAAACAGACAGCCTTGCAGAACTGAAAGTGCTGCTAGTCAGAGGTCTGGTGGGGACCAGTAAGGGCCCCGAGTATGACAGGGAGGACGCCTCTAGACTCATACCCTGGTGGGTTATGGAAAAGAAATTCTGTGGTATGCTGTACATGACTTTGCTGTATGTAGAATAAATGCTGGCAGGTGCCAGATTTAAAGAGAATCCAAGTCTCCAATTCTGTTATGTACGTGTGGTGCCCATTGTGGATGGAAAGGGTGGCGATTAGAGATGAGCGAACCTACTCGGCAACGCCCCTTTTTCACCCGAATACTGCGATTTTCGAGTACTTCCGTACTCGGGCGAAAAAATTCGGGGGGCGCCGTGGGTGAGTGGGGGGTTGCAGCGGGGAGTGGGGGGGAGAGGGAGAGAGAGGGCTCCCCCCTGTTCCCCGCTGCTACTCCCCGCGCCGCCACGCCTCCCCCCGGCGCCCCCCGAATCTTTTCACCCGAGTACTGGAGTACTCGAAAATAGCGGTACTTGATCGAGTAATTACTCGAAACGAGTATGTTCGCTCATCTCTAGTGGCGATCCTATAGGCGAGTGACCCCAACTTGCCACAAGCCTTATTTGCATGTATTATTCTGCTATTATGCCTTATCTAGACCTCCAGCAGTACATTTGACAGCCAGTACTGTGAGAGAGCTCAGAATTCAGTAAAGTCATCTGTCATTGAATTCCTCCACTTCTAACAATAATGAGATGACTCTGATAATCCAGTCTACACGGCAAAACTAAAAATTAAGCGGAAAACAGGAAATGTCAGCCTACTATGTATACTTTAGTAGCCAGTGTGCAAAAGTGCAATATTTCAGGAATTCTTTTTTTATGGACATTGACATAAAAGAAAAAAAACCATCACAAATTCTGAAGAACAAAATAGTAATAAAAACCTGATTTAACTTTTATGTAATAAACATTGTAGAGTGCCACACTACAAGAAAAGTAAACATGTTGCTCCCATCATGGCAGCAAATACTTAGTTTTACTCAGTCAGGATCTCTCACCTGTGCTCTTGAGCGCCCCCTGCACTTTATAGGAGCTCTGAAGTCTGCACTACGGGTGCCATTACAGCTACTCTGAACACATTATTTGGGCCAGAAAAATGGTTGTCTTCATTCATCCCTATACAGCCCGAAAGGAAATGAAGTGTAATATCCTTACTAGATCGCGGCTATATTGCACTAAAGATCACGTGAACTGGTGATTTCCAGCGATTTTAATTAGCTGTGAAATTGCCCGTTCACACGATCAGAGGTGCGTGTTACCCAGCTCCCATAGGAGTCTATGGAAACTCCTGCTCATGCCCGGTCCTGTCTTTTCACGCACCACGGACCTTAGATGCGAGCATTGCAGTCGCATGTACTATCTTTGTTAGGTGCAAGGATTTAACGCGTCTAAAATTCTTTCATCTGAATGCTTCTATAGCAAAGCATTGGTTCTAATAGAAGAGCTTTCTTTGCACGCCTCTAATGCGCTAAAAGTACGCTTGTGAACAGGCTTGGGGAACTTTCATGCAATATTGGAGTTGCTCTTTAACCCTCTTCAATCCACTGTCTGACCTCTAAAGACATTATAATTTAAAGGGGTTGTCCCGCGCTGAAACGTTTTTTTTTTCTTTTCAATAGCCCCCCCCCGTTCGCTGCGAGACAAACCCGATGCAGGGATAAAAAAAAAAAAACGGATAGTACTTACCCGAATCCCCGCGCTGCGGCGACTTCTTACTTACCTTGTGAAGATGGCCGCCGGGATCTTCACCCTCGGTGGACCGCAGGTCTTCTGTGCGGTCCATTGCCGATTCCAGCCTCCTGATTGGCTGGAATCGGCACACGTGACGGGGCGGAGCTACGAGGAGCCCCATTCAGAAGGGAGAAGACCGGACAGCGCAAGCGCGTCTAATCGGGCGATTAGACGCTGAAGATTAGACGACACCATGGAGACGAGGACGCTAGCAACGGAACAGGTAAGTGAATAACTTCTGTATGGCTCATAATTAATGCACGATGTATATTACAAAGTGCATTAATATGGCCATACAGAAGTGTATAACCCCACTTGCTTTCGCGGGACAACCCCTTTAAGGCTGTACAGCTTCGATGTTGGAAGACGTCCGGCGGGGTTCTCTTACTGTATATTGCCAGCCTCTCTGCTGTCGGAGCCTATCCAACGTGTCACCTCATGCAGTACTGGCTTTAGCCAGCATATAGCGCCGTTGTGTAACAGTAGAAAAAGAGTAAGCCCCCTAGGAAAACCAGGATACAAATTGGATTGGAAAGGGTTAAATTCTGTCCCTATAAACAAGTGGAGTGTACAGAAGTAGCCCCGAGCCATGGCACATGTTGTCCATGCCGCATATTCCTTGTCTTCCTTAATGTCTGCTATTGTATTTTGCATTAGACCTTAATCCCCTCTTGGATGTTTTCTCTCTGAAGAAACAAGTCACCTCAAAATGATAAAAAGGAAAGAGCAGTGAGCGCTGCTGCGACTGCAAATCCTACATTCCTCTATCATGTCTGATCTCCCTGCCAGCACATTAAACAAATTGAACCCAGAAAAGTCCAATTATCTGTACATTCCTCATTTCATTATTTCCGTGGATAAAGAGAACTTAAAAACAGGTAAACAAAACAAGACGGAGACCCCGTAAACCTCACCGGCGTCTTTTCTGAAGAATGTTCCATGTCAGATTGGACAACTCATCACGTTCATGGCTTGCACAATTTCCGTCCCTAAATATATCTTGTAGGCCATGGCATTGTGGTTTTCTATGGCCACAAATGTAATCAAATGTCTATATCTATGGGTAAGCCAGTCCTACTCATTCAGGTGTGTAATAAGAAACCACGGGGCCCAACAGCAAAACGTGGAATGGGACCCCCACTCCCACCATTACCATTTTCCATAGCGAGGACGTTAAAGGGGGTGTGTGTAGTTAAAGAAACCCAGCTTCAAATGCCCTATTAAGAAACTCCTGAGTTAAAAAAGGTTGTCCTTTGTTCAGGATCAAGCGTTGCTGTGACGCGTTTTACTTTCGCTTTCGGCCGCAGCAATGCTGCAGGCGAGGCTGGCTTTTAGCATTCTTCATCACTGATGAGGAGCGCTAAACGCTCAAAAATAGAACATGCACTGCTCAAAAAAAGCGCCTGTGTGAGGGGGACCCAAGGGTTCCTGCAGCGTTTTACAGAAACGGACGTGGACATGAGGCCTTAGTCAAAGTGAAGAGCAACTTGGTGTCTCTTTCTCTCTCTGAAGGACCTCTCCTGTCCTGCATTACACAGACAAGCCATTGATATCAATGACTGTGCAATTTTTAATTTCCCCTGTGGGGGCACTGTAGGGAAACTGAACGCTTTCTGTCAGGTTTCAGCTGATCGATGAGGATCCGAGCAGGAGGTCACTTTGGGATCAGCTTATTGTCATGGACCCTTCTAACAGGTAAGAATTTTTCAAAGCCTGGAATTCCTTTAACCCCTTTAGTGGCACGCCCGGAAAATCTCTGGGACTTGCTGCACTGACCATGCAGTTAAACCCTGGAAGATTTCCATGGACAGCTCTAGTGCTGAAATGCTGGCCAGGACACACAGTTATTGTGCCACTTCGAATTACCTCAGAAAAATCTCAGGGGCCTGCTGCCCTGACATGGTAATAATAAACCTGCTACTGAAGGCGTTAAAGGGGTTTTCCGAATAATTACTTATATAGTTTTGGGCCCCCCGTGGCCAAGACTATATAAAAGTAACATCTTCATCGTAGTGCCTGGTGACATCCTGTACACCTGTTACATGGGTGTCTAATGTAGAAGCCCCG
Organism: Eleutherodactylus coqui; assembly: GCF_035609145.1. NCBI lineage: Eukaryota > Metazoa > Chordata > Amphibia > Anura > Eleutherodactylidae > Eleutherodactylus > Eleutherodactylus coqui. The sequence continues at coordinate 54,937,840 of NC_089837.1, read as the reverse complement.
AGGCAGGTTTATGGGACTTCACTGATGATGTCCCTGCCTGCCTCCCATTGCCACTCACATCACTGCTGAAGCTGACCTAAACAGAAGACCAAAGCAGCGGGGGAACAGCACACAGCGGTAGGCAAGTTGTTCTTTTCATATATATATATTCCAGGTATCCGCTGCACTGCCAAGGGTTTTTGGAAAACCCCCTTAAGGACCAGAATGTTTATTTAAATATTTTTTTATATCCACCACGAAGGTGTGTCTCTTTCTGCTTTTCTTGTTTTTTTAGTAATCTGCCCCCAGTTTTCCATTTAATTTAGAGGAGACTTGACCAAAAATAGCAATTCCTAGCATTGTGGATTTTTTATATGACATTCACAATGTGGAATAAATGCTCTATTGTATGTGTTTGGAGTTTTTTGAAGTTGGTAATACCGATTATATTTATTTTAGTATTTATATTTTTAAAATAAAAAATGAAAAAAGTTTTTCTTTTACTTTAAAAAGTCTTGGTAACGTTTTTTTACATTCTACGGGAACACAATTGGGTGACAGAAGGAGCCCCCTCTCTTTCTGTCTGACCACTTAGATGCCACGGTCCGCATTGACCGCCACATCTGAGGGGAGAAATGGCCAAGTTTAGTTATCTCCTCTTTCGCTGGGGCCTGTTCTCAACTGTATTCCCAGTAGGCCCCCACCGAAGATACTGTCTGTCCCCACTCATACAATACATGTACGGTGAATATTGGGAAGGGGTTAAAGGAGTTGGCCACTTTACAACTAATAATAAAAAATGTTTCTGAAATCTCTTTGCAACTTAATAAAGTACTTTTTTATTCCTGCAGTGCTTGATTGTGATGGATTACTTAAGCAATGCAGCTTGCTTGTCCTATCTCCTGGTTCCATCCTAACTACACCACATAAAATGACTGTATATGGAGGAGCGTGTGATCACTTATCTCTCTTGGGAACAAAAGGATCAGAAATCTTGAAATAAAACACGGCCAACCCTTCATTCCCCCAATGTTAGAAGCCCGGACACCCCCATACACACCGAATGGACGGCAAGTGCCGGTGAATTGGCGGGTTCAGCTACCATTCTTCTAGTGTGTCCTGCCACCTTTAATATTTGGTTGGGTATTGCTGCCTTAGTGTGACGCACTCAAAACTGAATTATTGCTAGGTTTCTAGCTAACGCATAATTGGTCCTGAAGAGGTAACGTCTGCAGACTTACAGTACAGTGTAATTAATTCAGTAATTACTTGACTTTGCAGGAATCCTTTGTGTGCCTGTACCGTACAGTACGTCATGGTGATACATACATTTGTGGTATATGTGATGTTCAAAAAACTATATGTCTTGCTTTGACAATTCTTGGTGAGACAAAGCAAAAACGGCCTCACTGCAGACATGAAGTAAGCTGATTTACAATAGGCAGATTATGTCTGTGGGAGGCTGTCTCTCCCATAAATTGATGCACATAATTATCTATATAATCTGCTGACAGTCAGAGTCATTCAAGATCAGATACATGTAAGTGATTGTTTTGCTGAAGGTGTTTGTTGTGGACCCTTGATATTAGATCTCTCTCATCTAAAGTCAGCAATGAGCCTTATCAGCGACACTGATAGTATTCTTTCAGTGGGATACAACTGACAGCTCAGAGAACAAAGCAGCTGTTTGCAGATAACAGCGCTCCTGCTGTCATCTGCAGGAGCCTTCATTTACACGCTAATAAACTCTTAAGTAGCTAATTAGCTACTTAAAGAGTTTATGCAAAGTAATTGCTCAAAACTGTCACTCAAACTGCCGTTTGAGTGAATTTTGGGTGATCATCTTTCAGTGTAAATGGGCCTTAAAGCTGTCCATATATTTTAGATAGCCGTCAGCTGAATGTTAGTTAGGCCAACACCTACCCTCTACCCTACACAAGTAAACTCCCGTACATGTATTTCTGATGGGATAAGCACTTATCTGCCACAGGAACTAAGGATCGGACAAGTTAATATTCAACATGCCTTAACCTTCTTTCCCTTGACATCTGGCTTTAAGGGAGAGTTGCACATTCTACATCCACATATTTAAGTACTTAATTAGTCATAGACCCATAAATAATTGGGTTGATATATTCTGGGAAACTCGGTTATTTCGAAATAAGCATCAGGCTTCTGGTAATAACCGTTTGCATTATTCTCGTAGAACTTTTAAGGTAATTTTAGTACTTTTATGGTATCAACTAGTCTGACTAGTCTAGAACAGGTGAAAAGCCTAGTGGTAGGAATTTTATGACACGTGATCACTGAGGTGGGGACAGGTTTTGGAAGAAATTTGCATTGCAGCCCAAGAGCTATAACTTAAAGGGGTAGTCCCACTTCTAATAAAAATCTTCATTTATATAGCTACTTCTAGCTGTTGATGACCTATCCTCAGGTCATCAAAAACATTTCGGCTAGGGTCTATTGCCCAGGACTGTTCTCCCAGGTCTTTGTGCACTAAGCTGTTTTGCTGCAGGAAGCAGACAGCTCCATACATTGTGCAGTGGCCCAGGTTGGTATTGCAGGCTGAGTTTTATTCACTTCAATAGGACTCAGTATCAACTTGGGCCACTGCACAATGTACAGAGCTATCTGCTTCCTGGCGCAAAATAGTTCCGACCACAAAAACACTCGTTCGGAGAAACAGCTGATTTCTGGGGGGTCCAACATGGCAGACCCATGCTAATCTACTATTGATGACCTTTGCAGGGGATTGGTCGTTGATAGCTAAAAGGTGGGACAATGCCTTTCAGCTATGTTTACAAAACATGCAGAACACCATTAAACATATGAATATAAATCAGGCAGCCATGGAATCCTACCAAGCAGAACTTGAGTGGAAGACATGCTGAATGCTAATTCATTACAATTAATTCTTGTTTGCATGTTTTAAATTAACAGCCTAATTGAGGAGGTCTACATTCTGTTTTGGAATTGCTGTGTGTTTATAAACTATAGTCAGGAAGTCGTACAAAACAAAAGCTTAGAGTAGTTTATAGCGCTGAAAAACTCAAAGGAAACACTGAAAATGTAAAGTAAACATAAAAACACGGGGAAATTCTAGTGGAAGAAGTTAATAGCGTCCGCTTAGAAAGACCAGAGCTTCAATCTATAGCTATGTGTAAAACAGTTTAGTACTATACGATGCTACCTACTTCCATGCACTCCGTTATATTATGGATCTGTGTGGAACAGACCTTTAGTATAGCGTCTATAGACTTCTATACTGTATCTCATACATATGGCTGTATTGTGGAGCTTTATTGTATGGATCCATAATATGACATCTGTAGATGCTGACATGTTCCCTTTAAATATAATGGGGCGCATACATATCTGCAGATGTCATATTATGGATGCATACAGCACAGCTTCACAATACAGCCACATGCATGAGATACAGTATGGAATTCTATAGGCGCCATACTACAAATCTGAACCATACACGTCCGTAATATAACTGAGTGGATGGAATTTGGAAGCATTATTCAGTACTAAACTGTAATTCTACATAGCTATAGATTGAAACACTGGTCCTCTGTCTTTCCGAGGTTACATTCTAAACGTCTTTATGTAGAATATCCCCGTGTTTTTATGTTTATTTTACGTTGCTTTAATGCACATAGCCAATGGATGTATGTTGTATAAATCTGTAATATGTTGCCTACAGAATTATATGGATAGGGCACATACACTGACCCTGCATGGGAACACACAGACATTACTATGCATGCTGCTGTTGGTTGGTTCCCCTTGGCATTAGAGAAATATTGTCTCCTAGAAGGGATGAGAATATTTCTAGAATGTGGGATCTGACAGAGCAATGCTTTTTTTCTGCTGGATTTGGTATTAATCTTTGTATGCCTATTTATAATTATACTGTAGGACCTGTCTGTATTATGGATCCATACAACTCAAAGCTTGTACAGAGCAGCCACGAGGACTTCTTTTCAGCCACATATGTGACATTTGCATCTTAAAAATTCTAGACCATCTTGTTCCAAAGCTTAGGGCCATTTCTGATGTCTGTGCTGTGCAGTTTCTCCAAGAAGCTCCTCTGTACATACAGGAACAGAAGGCTGTAAGCAAGTGGCAAGAATATAGTCATAGAATGGTAGAGTTGGAAGGGACCTCCAGGATCATCGGGTCCAACCGATGCCATGCCTCATTTTATGTCTAGTAGGGGTAGGTAGGTAGTATGGAAGGGCAGTAACATCTTTTTGGAGACCAAGAGAACAATTATTTGAAGGCCACTTGGATATGAAGAAGGGCTTCCAGAACTCATCATAAGTGCAAGCAACTCTATGGGAATGGTAGGTGCAGAGATGTATTAGCTGTCAGCTCATATACTGTATGTATATAAACATATGGTTTATAGAAACCCATCTCCTTTTAGCCTAGAACTGTGTTGCTTTGTTTGCTATCTTTGTTGTGTGCTGAAAAAGTGAAGAAGTGGGACAAGCTGTGGCTTCTTCTTCCCCTATTCCCATGGTGTAGTCCATTTGCAATACACGACTTCCTCTTTCTTTGCTTTTGGTTGATAAAGAAAACTTGTCCAAGACTCCTTGGAGCATCACCATGGTTTTATTGTCAGACTAGACACTACCTTTCACATCACTGTCTGAATCTCAGATGACTCATCAGCAAATAAGGGGATGATAATCCCGTGTATCTACGCGTTTAATACAGTGCCAAGAGATCAGAAGTTACTCAGAAATTAACTGTTCCAGAGCACTCAGGGACTTTTTAAAGGCATTTACATAAAATGTCCTTGTTTGTATTCCTTCTTATATTCTTGCATTATATCCCATCCTTTCCTTTGTATCCAATGCATATCAAGTAACCCCAGCTACACCTACAGTGGGCAACGCTCTGGGACTGCTCATGTGATGCCCTCACACAACGTTCTTTCTCTTTATCTTGGCCAATTTCCAATATCATCTACGAGGTGCGGCTGTTGCTGTGATGACTATATGCTTTTATCACGAGCCAATGATTGTGAACGAGCAATCATTAGCGATCAAACAAAGAACGAGCAAACAGTTCTTCATCGGCCAACTTCATCTTTTGCGCAGCTAGAAAATTCAATTGTTCTTGACAGCACCGTCTGAACAGGGGATGTGCTGGTGACAGCGATGGAAGTCAATGCCAGGTGAACGATCGTATGAACAAGCATTCGTCCCCCGATAGTGTCTGACTGGCTTGTGGAAAGGCAAGATAAACGAGCAACAATCTCGATGATAGCGTTGAGGGGTATTCCGGCGATTGGGCATTTTTTCCAGTGGGACCCCGAAAAAGGGGGACCCATATTCCCCCTATTTCACAGTTCTTGATCCATTCACCCATTTCTGTATTGTAGTGGTAAATGGGCTGCTGGTCACACATGCGCTGTAGCGGCTCCATTCTTCTCAATGGTCCAGGCAGATAGGCGAGCGCTATGCTTGTCTATTTTTGGCAGCCCTATTGAAATGAATAGAGCTGCACCACTCCACTCATTTCAGTGGGGCTGAAACAGCCATCTGCTTTTGCCACTGAGAAGAATAAAGCTGCTGCCATGCATGTGCAATCAGCGGCCCATTCTCCACACTACAGAAATGGATCACAAACCGTGATTTCAGGATCAGTGGGGACCTGTGGATGGTTGAGGATTCTCAGTTCTGAGGATCGTGTGACATTGTGAATGCTCATGATTAGAGATGAACGAGCACGCTCGGATAAAGCAGTTGGGCCTGAGCATCGCTCTTCTCGAGTAACTGCTTACTGGTCCGAGCAGGCTCGGGGGGGAGTAAGAGAGATCTCGCTCTCTCCCCCCGGAGCCTGCTCGGACCAGTAAGCAGTTATTCGAGAAGAGCGATGCTTGCTCGAGTAACTGCTTTATCCGAGCGTGCTCGCTCATCTCTACTGATGATCATGGTCGATGTAGTTGCCTTCAATCACACTTGTATAGAATATCAATATGATGCAACATCACCGGGTCTTTTTACATTTACGGATACAGTTCTGATTCCGAGATAGATCAAGGAGATCGCTGCTCATCTACCTCACCCTTACACTAGCTGATTAAGATTCTATGGGGGATGAACACTTGTTCCTAGGATCATTCATTGCCCATAGAGTTCCATCACTGTCAGCAGCTCAGCCACCATTTATACAGGGAGATGCGCTGCAGACAATGATTTTTGTTTCTGTATGATAGATGTCATCATTTGCATCTGCTTATTTGTTGGGTTATTAACAGCACTTTCACATGGCCTGATGCTCAGAAAAACACATATTCCTCCTAGGAATGTTCTTGTCCAATGATCAGGCTGTGCAAAAGATCCTTAATTGCTCCCCATCACAGCAAAGCCTAAATGGTCACTGCACTTTGGGACAACTTGTTTTAAAGGGAACCTGTCATCAACTACAAGCACCATAAACTAAGTCATGGCGTTTATAGGACTGGCCCCAAGGAGTCCAGGCATGTGCTCTGCACATTTACCAAGCTTCAGGGATCTACATTGTCACACTTGGAACTCAAGGCATTGTTCTCTATGGGCGTGCACACAGCATGCAGTGATGAATCTGCTGCACTGTTCCCGTGCTGACTTCTATAGGTCACAGCATGGGAATGGGGAGCCAGGTTAGTGTGCAAACCGCATCCCTGGACTCCTCAGGTCTCCTTCACACGGGCGAAAAAGTCGCGCAATTTTGTTGCGTTGCTACAAATCGCATGTATGTGAAGCCCATGCTTTCCTATGGGTTACTTCACACATGTGATGTTTTGTAGCATGCAACAACCCTACGCACAAACCTCGCAGGTCCGGTGATGTAGCCCATGTTTCTCCCCGGGTCCCGACACTGTTTCTCTTCATCATCTTCTGGTCAGGGATTGAAAAATCCCCACCTCTTGGAAGCACTGTCTATGATTGGCTGATAGCCAATCACAGCCCGCACTTGATGAACCAATCATAGCCATTCATTGAGTGCTGCTGTGATTGGCTAAGTGTCAGCCAATCACAGCCAGCGCTTTTAGGAGGCGGGGATTTTTCAATCCCCAGCCAGAAGAGAAGAAGATGACCAGTGTCGGGAAGAATCTGCAGCGGAGCCACGGACAGCGCTTCTAATGTGATGCTTCCTTTTCTTTAAATTTTTTTCACTGCAAGAAACCGGAGCGATATCGCACAGGCCAGCGATGCGATATCACAGCGGTTTTCTTACGGCGATGCTGTCTTGCCAGTGTGAATAAGGCCTTAAGGGTAAGTTTACACATAGCAGAAATGCTGGTAAATTTCTGTGGGAAATTACGCAGCATTTCCACATCCAATACAGAGTCAAAATCCGCACCATCGGTGAAAAATATAACTCAAAATCAGCTGTCCATCCACAGCTGATTTCAGAAGATTCTGCGCTACCTATAAGCTGTCGGTGTTTCTTTCACCCTCTATCATGTACTCCTGTCCTACCATAAGACTGGTATCTCATGGGTGTAAGTGCATTTACGCGTGCATTTGCACAATGGGCGTTGCATATTTTCTGTGCACATGTGCGTATTTAACTGTATTTTTTGCATGCACAAAAAAAACATACATTCATGCTCCCATTCATTGAAATGGACATTTAAGTTAATTCGCTCACTATCTGCTATTTTTGTGCGCAAATACGCAGGAAAATGGAGCATGCTGCATATTTTTTTGCACGAATGAATGCACGTGCAAAGTATCCTTATGTGACGAACCCATTGAAATCAATGGGTTGTATTCACTGCATATTGCGCGTGCAAAACACTACGCAAATACGTTTGTGTGAATCCGGCCTAAGGGTTAAAAAAAGGACAGTGTGAAGCAAGCTGTGATTTTAACACAACATGACTTGTCCGCAGTTAGCCACACACAGCTTATTCAGTGCGAGGAGAAAAACCCACAAATGAGCTTCTATTTTAAAACTTCTCTTGCAAACTCCATTCCTGCAAATGTTCACAAATTGGAAGGACACACAAGGACAAATTAAATGAAAGAGCTGATTGTGTAACCCCTGAGCTGCCAGTGGAGACTGAAGCATTTCATTCAGATCTGAGGCCCGGCGGTCACGTGACGAGAATTGTTTTTTTTTATTAATAGGAAATGTTTCACGTAGTGTGAACATACGAACCGCGACTCAGCTGACAATTTACTGAATGGCTGATCTCTGTAGAGAATGGATGTATTGTAACAACAGAGAAACAATGCTACAAAGTTGTTACAGTAACATAAAGTAACTAAGGATACAAAGCTGTAGTATTCCATGTTAGGCATGCTGCATTCACGCTGGTCCCAGAATCCATCCTGCTGGGTTTGTGTTCCAGAACAATGTAGCGTGCTGCGCTATTCTTTATTGTAAGAAAGAAAAAACATGGTAACCCGACGGAAACATGACGAATCCATCAGTCTCGTAGCAGGGCTCCCATAGCGGTCTATTAGAAAGATAAGATAAGATAGATGCTTTTCTTTAAAATAAATTTATGGCCACTATATTCAATCTTTTCATTATTTATCGGTGGATGATGCTGTGTGAGGCCTTTGTGTCTGTGGGTTAAATCATACTCTTTATTGGTACCATTTTGGGTAATATACAACTATTCCATTTTGGGGGGGAGAAGGAATAACCAAAAGACAGCAACAACAGCAAGAGCTTAGCTCTGCTAAACTCCCTCCTCCTTCCCTCCCTCTCTCTGCCCCTTGCTGGCTGCCAGCAATAGGAGGGGGCGGGAGCTAGTATGCTAATCTCCCGCTCCGTTGCTAAACTCTCTCCAACCTCCCTATTACGGCAACTCCCATAGGAGTCTATGGGACCCGCTGCCATATTCTGGCCAAAGACAGGTCCAGACCTATTTTTCTGGCCTGGCATAAAAATAGCCGGCCGGAATGCGCACCGTAGGTGCTATCTTCTCTGGACGGCTGTATTTACGCACCGGAAAATTGCCCGTCTGAACAGATGGTTGCGATTTTCAGCCAGCATTTTATCGCAGCAAAATTGCCGTGATAAAACGCTCTTGTGAATAAAGCCTAATTCTACAGGAAGCAGACAGCTCCGTTCCTACTGTAGCAGCAAGGCTTAGTATTGCAGGCCAAGCTCCCTTTGAAATGAATGGAAACTTTGGCTACAATACCAATCCTGGCCACTACATCTAGAACAGAGCTGTATGCTTCCTGCAGAAATCAGCTTAATGCAACAGAATGATAACCTGGCAAACAGCTGATCAGCAGCGGATCCTAGACAATGAACGCCTCATTAATCTACTATTGGTCATCAATAGTTTTCAGCTGGACAACCCCTTTAAGTAGTAAAACAACTTTAAAGGGATTCTACCTTTTAGACAGTCTATATTTAATAGAAGGTGCCTTTGACAAAAGATCGGATCAGAAAATGTCCCCAGAAGTCTGTGGGGAAACTAGGCAGTAAGGCCTTATTCACACAACCGTATATGCGCGGCTAATTTAGCCACATTAAAAACCGCGACCATCTGAAGCATTGGCTTTCAAAGTATCAATTCAGATTTTTAGCCGCTTAAAAATATTGAGCCGGGAATAAAAGGGCATCGACAGCTGAAGACGGCAATTGATATTAAAAACTGCGCGAAAAAATAGATCTTGTGCTATCCTTTGCTGATACGCTGGAGGCTCCCACAGGCTTCTATGGGAGCTGAAAGAAAGGGAAGGAGGTTAGCTGTGTCCAACGCTGGGAAAAGAAGACAGGTGCCCCTATTTAAGCATTGCTTAGAGGATTTCTGCAGACCAAGGTACTTCCACGCAGTAGTGTATTTTTTCGACGATATGCCATAGCCGCCCGTGGAAATGGAAGAGAAAATGCGGCGAAAGCTCTGGACCATTAAGGCCCAATGCACAGTCAGATTTTCGCTGCGGAATCCGTCCATAGCATGCAATGTAAAATGATTCTTCCACGCACACGAGCGGAAAACACTTGCGATTTCCGCTTGCGGAGAAAGAATAGCTGCATGCTCTATTTTCGTGCGGGACTCGCACAGACAGCTTCTATTGCAGTCAATGGAAGCTGTCCGACCTGCTGCGATTCCGAAATGTCAATTTCAAAATTGCAGCGGATCTGCGTAATCGTCGGCGCGGCATTCTCTACACTTTGCATGTGCACTGGTGGCACATACACAGCACAGAGATGAAGAATCCTGAGAGGTATGCTGGGGTCATCGGCCGGCATAGGGTCTGATTCCGCTGCCGGACCCTGCATGCGGAATCCATCCTGGCCGTGTGCCTTCGACCTTACTCAGAATTCCCTAACAGGATATATAAAAGTGGGTTTTCTACAGCGGTTAACCCTTTAAAGATGTCTTGTTACATATTTACATGAAAATAAAATGTGTAGTCTGAAATAAAACCCGCTGTGTCTGTATGCAAACATTGGCGCGGCCAGGGATGTGTGTTCCACCGTGGCGTTATGTCCAGAGGTCACGTGTCTCTAGCATTGTTAATTAATGATGTGCTCGTTTGACTGTTGGATGTGAAATGTCATTGACAGACTTGTTTATTTATAGTTAGGTACAGCGGGGGACCGGCGCTGATTATACATCATTATGGGAGTAAGTTTCCAGAAAATCATTAAAGGTTTTCCAAACTGCAAAAACCCTACAAATGTTTCTTTAATAAAACTGTGACCATGATTGCAAAAAAATAAATACATTTGCGTATTTACATGTGAAGCTTTTTTTTTCAGTGCGGATGACTAGTACTTGCAAATCTATCCTTATAATGACCATGGAGCTACCTCAGGGACACGTCCCATAGAGACTACAGGAAGGGAAAAGATATATACATATTAATATATATATTTATTTAAAGTGATAGTGCCCCTTTAAGGCGTATACTGTAGGCCCACAGGGGAAAAGGAGCACTATTTAAATAAATAGTAGGACTTGATATTTTCATCTGGCAAAAACATAAATATAGCATAGAGGGAATATAGTAGACACTGTAACGAGTTTATTTTAGAGGAGGAAAACATACCACTCCAA